>NC_073693.1:336986612-337087424 GCF_029784155.1 Uranotaenia lowii
TCGATGTTGGCGCCCCGACAGGATCTGACGTCGATGATGTCCGAAAAGTGCCGGCTGTCGATCAAAACGTGGTCGATCTGTGATTGCGTTTGGTACGGTGATCTCCAGGTGTACTTGTGTGGGAGGCGGTGCTGAAAAAAGGTACTACGTACGGCCATTCGTTTGGAGGCGGCGAAATCAATAAGTCTGAGGCCGTTTTCATTGGTCAGCTGGTGCGCGCTGAACCTTCCAATTGTCGGTTTAAATTCCTCCTCCTGGCCGACCTGAGCATTGAAATCCCCGATGACGATCTTGATATCATGTTTTGGGCAACGGTCGTATTCACGCTCCAGCTGCGCGTAGAATTCGTCTTTGTCGTCACCGGTACTTCCGAGGTGAGGGCTGTGCACGTTGATGATGCTGATGTTGAAGAACCGGCCCTTGATTCTCAACCGGCACATTCGTGAGTTGATCGGCCACCACCCGATCACGCGCTTTTGCATCTTTCCCATCACTATAAAAGCTGTTCCAAGCTCGTGTGTGTTGCCGCAGCTCTGGTAGATGGCACGACCATCTGGATACGTTCGTACCGTGGAGCCCTTCCAGCATACCTCCTGCAGCGCTACGATGTCGAATTTGCGGCTCTTCAATTCGTTGGAGAGCACGTGGGTACTGCCCACAAAATTTAGAGATCGGCAGTTCCATGTTCCAAGTTTCCAATCGCTAGTCCCTTTTCGTCGCGTGGGTCTTTGCCGATTTCCATCCGAAATTTGTTGTTCGTTATTCGTTGCTTATGTTTTTTTAGTAGTCACAGGCTCGCAAGGCCCGCAGCTAACCCCACTATCTCGCAGGAGGACCGTCGTGATGTTGCTGTTTTGGGTCCCGAACACCACCGGGACGCTGTTGCACTCCGCACGCCGCCCCTAACATGGAGAACAGACGCGTACGAAGCCCCCTAACTCATTCTGCATGCGACCAAAGCATCCACCGGGGTTGGGTACCCGATCTCCGCTAAGGTTGCTCGCACCCCAGCTAGTACCACGGGGAGGTAGAGAATCGGAGTTGCAGACAAGAGGTGATATGACCACTACCCGAGGGTTGGGTGTATGGGGTCTCGAGTTGCACATTGTCTACTTCACTAGCCAAAAGTTCTTTTATATTGATAGTTAAATAAACATTTAAAATCATTACTTTCAAAAATAAGTCCTGAAAAAGACGAAAAAAAAATTTTTTATAGGAATTTAATCCATTAAGGTCATTTTTTCTCGATAAAAGAGAGATCTTGAAGGCTCCATTTAAAAAAAACTTTATTTCAGTTTTATTTTTAACTCTTGTAAACTCTATACATTCAGATTTAAGTTTAAATCTTTGTTTTTGAAGAATCTACAATATAAATAGTGTTCAACAACAAACCAATAAAATCTATTTCAAGCTGAATTTTCCTGAACCTGAATATCAAGTACAAGTTAAATATTTTATCAACATAAAATTATTAAAAAAAAATTATTTCATTATTGAAATCCAATGAAAAAAAAATTTAAATTAAGATTTTTCAAAGGACACAATTTTTAAAATGAGTTCCTATTTTATAATAATGGATTTCAAGTGTTTTAAGTTTGGTTTTGGGCAATTTTCAACTTTAATTCCGAATTTGAATTCTGCATTCTGAACCTGAATAAACATTTCGAATTTCTCATTTGAATCTAAATTCCAAACAAAACTTTTCAATAATTATAAAAAGAACAGACAGAATCCTTAACCAGAAATCTCTTATTTGAATATTGCATGTTTGATTTTCTATATAAGTTTTTTCTTCAATTATTTATTCGTTATTCAATTTGTAAATCTGAATGAAAATTCCGAATGATAAAACTCTGATATTTCAATTCTGGATCACCATTAGGAAATTTTTCAAGTTCCGATTCTGCATAAGAATTAAGAGTAAAAATTTAAAATCCGAATCTGCAAAATTGTTTGTTATTCTTAACATATATTTAATATTCCGGAATGATCAATTTCGGACATGTTTAAAGAATCTAATTCTAGTTTTAAATGTGAAACCAATATTTGAATCAGGATCTCGTCCTAATGATGAACCGAACTGAAAATCAAGAATAATAATATGGATACAGATTTCACAGTCCGGTCACAGGTAACAAATTTAGATTTTAAAAAAATTGAGCCAGAATCATTCAAAACTAGCCCCACCAGATATTTTCCGCACTTATCCGGGCAGGGCAAATCCGAGCGATTTTATCTAAAAACCACCCACAATTTGTTTTGGACAGATGATACGTAAATGTTATCACGCATTTTTTTTTTGATTCTGCAAATAAAGTAAAAACATTCGGGTAATCAGGCAACCTTAGTGAGTCTTATATTATTGAAAATTTGATTTTCAAGACTAAGGATTGTACCCAAAATTCATGCATCAAGTTTATTTGTGAATAACTGTTGAAAGCGCTTTTCGAGTACAGTCTTTAAATATCTATCAACAAGTAAGCAAATGTGTGAAAATCTAAAGTAGAAATGTGGACTTGGGATAAGACTTCGAGGTTTTTGCCTCAGTTCTGAATCAAGATTGTTAATCTTGATTCACTTTAGTCGTTCGCCAAAAACTGCTTAAGAATTTAAAGTTTAGAGAAGAACATTTTGCTCGAAATATTTTGGACCCTCATGGAGGGGGGGGGGGTTAACCCCAAAGACCCCTCCCGTTCCTACGGCCATGTCCGGAACGATGCTGGTAACTACTAAATTGTATGTTTGTTTTCAGTTCGATCAAACTTTTGACTCTTTCATAATTTTTTTTTATCGCAGAAAATGGAAAACTAATTAAAATTATATAACTTCCATCTCACTTATTTTCTCGATGAAAATAGTGACACCTTGGTGATACCTTGATTTGTTATCTTTAAAAAAAGCAAAACCGAATAATGCTCTATTTCTTTGACATCATATTTTGACATATTCATGCTTAATGAAACCTAATTTTGGCATCGGAAAAATTCTACACTGAATTATGCATTTATCGCTAATTTTCGTTGCTGTTTGCTATGGATTCAGGCATCAAAGTCTGTACGGGCGAGTTCTTTATAGGTTCCGAGATTGTTCCTAGATTTCAGTTTGCTGTTTATTCAATTAATATAAAATTCTTTTTTTTTTAAATAAAATAAAATTGTTTTAAAATTGATTTCATAATAATAGATTTATTTTGAATCATTAATTTGTAGAATAAACAATTGATCCTGGATCGAAAAGAATCAATCGCAATTCTTTGGAATATTTAATTTTTTTTTGGAACGTACCTACATAGCCCTACCAACATATTATAAGAGCGAGACATCTTGTTTGCCAACGCCAAACTGCTAATCTCATCCCTTCATCCGTGTCAAACGCCGGTGACCGACAGCATCCAGCAGTGGCCAGTCCGGGAAGTTGTTGAACCTTCCGTCACACGACGACTTACGATTGTTCTACACAACGAATCTAGCGGTGTTAGTTGGGGTAGGTTTGTGTACAGTTGCAATTTTCCGCTCCGGTTGTGACAAAAGTTTGCCGATGGGGTGGAAGAAAATAGAATAGCGAAATTTGGAGTTCGAAAGCGAATGAATTAATTATGGGCAACCAGGCAAAGGCACCCCTCGGGGATGATGGTGATGATTCTGCTAGCTCTCCAAACAGTTCCGAGTGGTTTTGTGTACCCGGCGGATAAATAGTTCATTATTACCTCTTTAAATGAGAAATTGATGCCATTTGTCTGCCCCGAATGGGGGACGGTAAATAACATTCATACATTTTTAATTGCTAATAATGGGGGGGGATGCATTTTGAGCTTAACGACTCTTTTGAACTTTAAGACTTAGCAAATTGGTTTTCGATTGTAAGGATGTGTCGTACGAGAATTTTTGATTCGAGAACTCTCCTAAATGTTTAAAACTTTTCGATTACATAAATAAATCTTTGAATTAATTTATGTAAAATGTAGACAGTGAATGCTAAGAAATCTGAAATGAGATAGTTCATCATTTTCTCAGTTGGAAAAATATTAATCTACGAATCTTTTTCTCACTCCAGTACCCCTGCCTACGACCATGCACCGAATCCGGATAAACAGTGGATCCTCCGGGTGACACAACCGATGGCCCCTATCCATCGCAAATTCACTGATCTGCTGATGACAAAACGGCTGCAGACGCTCCAATCGGTGGATGTGGCGGTGGAACGAGTCTACCAGGAGCTGAAAGCCCTCGGAGAGCTGGACAACACCTACATAATCTACACCTCGGATCACGGCTACCACCTCGGCCAATTCGGACTTATCAAAGGCAAAAGCTTCCCGTTCGAGTTCGACGTACGGGTACCGTTCCTGATTCGTGGCCCCGGAATTGAACCGGCCAGTGTGTTCGTAGATCAATTTGTTTAATCTTTTATAGATCATTGTTGAAAGGGGTTCTCTTTGCGTTTGCAGGGTTGATGAAATCGTACTGAACGTCGACTTGGCTCCAACGTTCCTGGACATCGGAGGGGTGGCACCGCCACCGCACATGGATGGACGCAGCTTCTTGCCGCTGATCTTGAATCGGCATCGAAATGTGGTCGATAAGTGGCCCGATACGTTCCTCATCGAAAGTTCCGGCCGTCGAGAAACTCCGGAGCAGATTCACGAACAGAAGATGCGAGCTGCTGCGGCTAGGTATTCGGCCCGCATGAACGCCCTTCAGAACATGTCTACACTGGCGGTGGTCACTTCGACGGTACCCTCACTTGAAATTCTTACGGAGAGCGAAAAGAAGGATGACATCACGGTGGATTTTGGGTCCCATGAGCACGAGGACGATGATGAGGATCATGAAGCGGATCATGATGGTAAGATCAGATGAATTTAGGAAGCTTGCCGGATAATAAGGTGTTTTCTTTCTAGATGATGATCATCACGGGGATGAATCGGACGTAGAACACGCCGACGGTAGACAGGAGCACGAAGATTACGTCATTGACCATCAGGAGGCGCAACATTTCAGTGTCAGTGAGGGTAGGCAGATTGTTATTATGGCCCTACATATGAATATCTAATAGCTCGATCCCTTTTACGCTATTTTAGCCCATCAGGACCCCCTGGACAACCACCTGCCGATGACACCGTATCGGTCGAAGATGGAACGCTTGAACAGCGAATGTTCGAACCCGCAGGTGCAACAGAACTGCGTCCCGGGTCAGAAGTGGCGCTGCGTGAACGAAGACGGTCGCTGGCGACGGCACAAGTGCAAGTTCCACCTGCAGCTACAAAACCACTTGGCCGAGATCAACAAACTTTCTAGTCAGAACAAGCGCAACTGTGCTTGCTTCACCCCGGATGGATTGATTTATACCAAAATCAAGTCGAAACGGGACTACAAACATCACCTGCTGGGTTCGATGAGATCGACGGGTGGCCATCACCAGCATCGAGGTCGCCGACACAGAAGAGACGCTCCGAATGATTACCGGGAAAATTTGCTGCTAGCTGACCCGGTGATGAGTGGTTTGATAGGGGTGGTGCGTTCGGTGGTGGAGTTGGAAGAGTCATTAGAATCTAGTCAAACTGGAGGACGAAGCAAGAGAGAGGCTACGTCGGGAGGCAAACATCAAATTGAGAATGTCATTCATGAACTGCAGGTCACGCTTAAGGACATTGAGGTCAACTTTGACAAGAACTCAGTTTTGAAAAGTCACAATCAGTCAAGTGAGGCCGAGGGATCAGATACTGGTTCCAGGTGCTTCGTAACCGTAGTTGGAAAGGTAAACTGTTCTAACGTTATCTACGACGATGAGTCTAGTTGGAGACACAGCAGAGTCCAAGTCGACATGTTGATAAGAGTTCTGAAGAGTAAAATCAATGATCTCAAAGATATTAAACGGTTTTTGAAGGTTAATAAACCTTCCACCTACAAAGAGGGAGACGAAGATCTTGAAGAAGATGAAGAAGAGGATAATCAAAGTACATCACTTGAACTGGATTATGAGATGAAGGCAACAACCACTTCAACTACGACTACGACAGCTGTTCCAATCTTTTTCCAAAACGGCTTCAACAGAAACAGAACAGGCTATGGGAGACGTCCGAAACAAAACGGATTAGGGTATCGAAGACGGGTCAAGCAACCTCAACCGACTGAAGAAGAAGGTACACTCATCGACATGAGTTTGTTTGAAAACGAAGAAAGCACACAGGAGACCACAACCAATCGAACTAGTCACAACCGGTCGAGGAACAATGGTCACGGAATGGCGATCAACGGAAGACATCGTAACAGAAACCGTTCAACAACTACTACTTCAACAACTACAACAACTGCTACGAGTTTGCCGGAAGAAACGTATCCCGATGAGTTCAGTCATTTGTCGTCGGAACCGACGCTTCTCAAAGTTACAGAAAAGGTGTTAAGCGAAATCCTCAGTTCTACGACAATTTCTTCGGAAGGCTCAACTCAGAGTTCCCCTTCAGGAGATACTTTCGACGGCTACACCGATTATAGCTCATCTCACAAGTTTTTCATCAGCTCTACGGAGTCTTCTGCTTCCGTTGAAGGTTCTTCACCAACCGACTCAGTCACTCATTCTTCAGAACGGTTTGAATCGGAGGAAGACTACCATGTACATCGTTCAGAGGATGACACTTCAACTTCAACGACAACCACTTCAACAACAACAACAACAACAACAACCACAACGGCAGCAACGAGTACCAGTAATGATCCCTTCGTGGTTAACTCCATAGCTCAAAACCAAATACCGGTGATAAAAAACGACGTTACCTTACCACCTGCCGAATGCTACTGTGAACCGGAAGTCGAAAGGTAAGCTGAACCTTCCTAACCCTCAATGTCCTTCAACATCAATTTTTTTTTCGTTTTTCCGCAGCCCCATTCCGGACGAGCGGGACCTGGCACGGGAAACCCGCCGGCGTCTCAAAGAAGAGCGGCAACGGAAGAAGGAACGTAAACGGCACCGGAAGGCGAAGCTCGAGAAGGAGTGCCTGTCGGAGCGGATGAATTGTTTCAGCCACGATGCCAACCATTGGCGGACAGCTCCGCTCTGGGACGACAAGCCGTTCTGTTTCTGCATGAACGCCAACAACAATACCTACTCGTGTCTGCGAACCATCAACCAGACGCACAACTTCCTGTACTGCGAGTTTACCACCGGGCTGGTGACGTACTACAATTTGAGGATAGGTAAATATTCACATTCAAGGTTTTTTTTTTTCTAATTTCGAACTCCAAAAGATGTTGAAATTTGTAAAATAAGTACGCACGCATCAGCAGTCCCTTGAGAAAGTTTTTTTTTATTAATAAAAATGTGGTTGCCTCGATTTCCAATAATTATTGTGAGATCAAGTTTGCTACCGGAGGATGGTTCATCATGTTGGGCTGTCGAATATTCAGCTTTAGGTTATACTTTTTTTTCTATGCTTATCCATGCCCTTTTAGTTATCTACTTTAGAAACATGGTTACAATGACTTAAAACGAATTCTCTTCATACAACATTTCTCAAAACGGCCCAAAGGCCTGCTGATGTCTCTTCTAGCAGCGTAAATAATCACTGTAAAATTGTTATCCATAAAATATTATTTTTCATTCATTGCGTTCCTTTTTGGTACCTTTTTGGTTTTGGGGAAATTTAACCCTCTCAGTACCGTTGAGAAATATTAGAAAAGAAAAAAAAATGTTTTTTCGATATTCTGCGTTTTTTTTTTATTTTTTCCACTAAGCGATGAAGAACGAGGTGGAATTTAGAAACAAAATTTGGTAATTTACCGCCAGGCTAAAGATTCGATGGAACGTGCCATTAATTTTATGAAAAATTTTGACCCGTATAAACAAGTTGAGCAAGCTTTAGCTGATAAAAATGCTCTCGAGAGCAACTATAAGAAAATTTTGTCAGGCCTCATTGCATCTTGAGAGCCTTGAGGAGGAGGAAAATACCGAGATACATTTCACAAAGGATATGACTGCCTTTGAGGAGGATTATTTCACACTTAAAGCGTTTTACGCATCGCTAGAGGTACCTCGCACGCCAGCATTATCGTCAGGGACAAATGGTCACTCTTCTCGGGCCCTGAAATTTCCGGAGTTCAGTGGTGATATTTTACGTTGGTTTTCGTATTACGACGCGTTCGACTCATTAGTACATAACAATGCAGAACTATCGGATGTACAAAAGTTTCACTACCTTAAGTCGACTCTTCGACGAGAGGCATTGAAATTAGTGGAAAAAATGTCTGTTACGGGAAGTAATTATTCTGTGGCGCTGAAATTACTGACTAAATGGTATCAGAACTTCAACATCCTGGTACGCAGTCACATCGAAGTTTTATTCAAGGTAGAAAAGGTGCAGAATGAGTGTCCTCGTGAATTAACCAGTTTGCTTGGCGACTTTGAAAACAACTTGGGAATTCTGGAGAAGCTGGGTGAAAACACAAAAGGCTGGAGTTCACTACTGGTATGTAAGGTATCAGCGCGCTTGGATCACAGCACGCTTCGCGAGTGGCAGCGAGCTGCGGACAAGAAAAGGATGCCTACTTACGATGAGCTGATTACGTTTATCCGTGAGTACGAGATGGGGTTGGAGACTTTGGAGCCCGATCGACCCGTGTGTGACTCCAGACCTGCTCCATTGATCGTGAATGCTGGAACCACCGTCAAATCCCAAGACAACTGTGCGGCGTGCGGTATAGGACATCGCCTGTATTTCTGCGCCCAGTTCAAACAAATACCGGTTACTCAACGAGCTGCGATTGTGAACGATGCTGGATTGTGCGTAAACTGCCTCTTTGGAAAACATTCGTCCGCCACTTGCAAGTACGGAACCTGTCGAGTATGCGATTCCAAGCATCACACACTACCACACAATCCAGATTCGGACTTAGCTCGAGGATCCGGCACAAATCACAGCAAGGGGCAGTCATCCCTATCAAATTTCGAGGGTATTGATCGTTCGCTTTCTGTTCCTGCTCCTCTCAGCTTTTCCGCCCATACGTACTCGGGGACCAAACGTCTCGACCTCTCCCCTTCGAAGCAAGTATTGTACTTCGTTCTCCGCCCGGTTCTGTTTGATAGCGCTTTGCAGCCGAATCTCATGACCGAAAGATTTCATCGTCTTCTGAATTCGCGAAAGACTCCTGGTAACACGGAGATTGCTGGAATAGCAGGAAATATTTCTGCAGTTTCGCTATATTCACCTATCGCCACGGTTGTCTCACGGTTCAACAAATATCGAGTTCCGTTGGAGTTTATTGGTTTGGAGAAGGTTACAAGCGATCTGCCAACAAACACCGCTGATGTAAGCGATTGGATCATTCCGGAGAACGTTCGTCTCGCTGATCCATCGTTTGCTACACGTGCTCCCATCGATATGGTGATTGGTGCACAAGTTTTCTTCGAGCTTTTGAGAAGCGGCCATTTCAAACTTGGCGAAGTGTTTGGTTGGCTCGTATCCGGTATTCACGACTGCGGTTCCAGTAAGAATAAGTTCGAGTCCATTGCAATCTTTCATGATTTCACGATTTCGAACAGAATGTAAGTGAAAAGGGGCAGACTAATTCATCTTCACCAGAGGGGCGCCTTTGTAAGAATTATTTAGAATCAGCTACAAAAAGGATGTTTCCGTGCAATACAGCGTCAGCCCGCCCAAAAAACGGAAATGATCGGTCAGCCGACTCGGCGTTCGATTCCTCGTTTCGTGTTGCCGGAAAAGGAACCTGCTTATTCGTCGCTGCGCATCTACGATGCCTGCCTTAGTTCGAATTTCACATCGGGTGCATTCACGGTCCACCTGACGATAGCTTATTCCAGCATCGCCTCTACGAAGAAATTCAGATGCGCGACCATTGCGCGTCTTGAGTTGTGCGCCAGTCACTCGGCCAATTCTTTCAATTCAGGTTGCGCAGATTCAGCAGCTTACTAAAATCGCTACCTGGCTGGATTTGCGTATGGAACATAATCTGGCTTACCACGTTTCGCGTGGTCTGTCTCCGGAATACATCGTTGAAATCTGCACCCACCAGTTTTGGATCCGAGAAACGTTTGGCTTCCTCGATAGTTTCTCCAGTTGTCTTCAAAATCTCTCCTGCAAAATGTTTATTTACGCTCCGACAACATTCGACCGAAAGCATCCGTCCAACTTCGTGACGAATCACATACTCTTCGAAGCTCACAAAGAAACGCCTAACGCCTATTGGCTGCAGTTCGTCGTTTTGATTGGTCGATAGAAGATGGTCCGTACAGACCCCAAAATACAGTCCACAAATACATCGTCGAACATTACCCGCATCCGAATCTTGTTGTCCTTCAGACGCTAGATGAAATGACCACTAAGGTCGCACGAGTCGAAGCGTGCCTCAAACCCCGGCCGCTTATTTCCCGCTCCAATAATCCTACGGACCTCGATGCCCTGCATCCAGGCCATTTCCGCATCGCTGGTCCAATCCCAGCTCTTCCCGATCCAAACTTTATCCTTTTACCATCCAATCACCTTTTCCACTGGCAAGACCAACAGCGTGTTCTCCAAACGCCTTGGGATCGCTGGTACGATTACCTGCCCACTCTACAGGGTCTCCAAAAATTGCCCGGTAAGCATCCCAATACAGCCGTCGTTGACATGGTACTGGTAGAGGACAACACCATTCCTCCAACGAAAAGGCCATCGCTTGAGACGATTGTTGGCGACGATGCGGTGGCAGAGTTGCAGACGTACTGTGTGATGGAAACCAAATCCGCTATTGCTTGCTCCGCAAAATGTGCCCGCTCCCACATTACAAAGACTCCGAATCCTCCACAGCCAAGGAATCCGAGCGTCAGCCTTCCGCTCCGAGCTGCACTCACCACCCATCTCCCACAATCGTTCCTCAGCCATCATCAACATTTTCGGCCGCTGCTAATGTGATTACATTCAACAACGAGATTTGTTGCAAAGACGACGACGACAACGACGCAGATTACCTAGACCTGGTCATTCATTGCAGTACGTAGTCACCGTGGACTTCGGCCGTTCCCTAGAACCAAGATACGGTTGAAATGGACATTTCAAAGGGGGGCGGCGTGTTCCGACGCAGTCACATCGCAGCGATTCGGCATCGACACAAAATGAAATACACTAAATTTGATGAAGAAATGAAAAGAAACTTATTACGAATGTTAAGTGAAATATGTAGTCTGTAAGAGAAGAAATACCTACCACCTTACACAACACACATTACAAAACGAAAATGAATTAACAATACTGCACACTCACAATATAGAATAAGTAGTGAGAAAAACCTTGACGAAAAAGTGATACGTGAAGTGAAACGCTATAGTTTAAGTGACCTATTTGTGCGAACGGACGTGTTTTCGCTTCCCGAAATATCTCAAATAACTCGGCCTTTGTTCTGCTCCGCCATCGCTGGTCAAATTCGATGTCGAGTCATACACGATTCCTAAAAAATGAAAAATAATGAAATTATTTCTGAAGCAGTGGGTTTGCTTATATTTTTAACTAGTTTTGGTAGTACTTACAAGCCAAACAAATATAGCTGAGGTCCGTAATCCGTTTCTTAATTTTTGAAATTAAATCAAATTTGAACGTCAACAGAGGAAAACATTGACTACTTGATGCGATATCACATGGAAGGTTGTGATATTACACTTTACAACGTATTCGCATTGTGTCCATCATTAAGATGTATTATTGCAACAGAAATCCGTAATACAACATCATCTCCAGAAATTACATCCTCTATCGTTACTGTAAAACTTCGATTAACATATTCCTTGCCCTTGTCTGTTCGAATTCGTTTGATCCGTTTTGCTGTTCGGTTCTCCGCAAAAGCCTTGTAGTTCTGGAACGCTTCGAGTACTTCCGTTTTGGCCTTCAAAAAGAAAACCACGCACGGAGAAAAAAGTATAGTATTTTTAACAATAACCCACTTTTATTCAATCATATTTCTGATTAATTCTCGGCTAACTATAAATATCAAACTTTCAATTATATATACAATTAATTTTCGGATTGTTTTTTTGTGTCCAACAATGCATATAATAGATTCAATTATACCGATATGATTGATTTTTCGCACTCAACTATAAATATCATAGATTCTACTACATATGTATGATTGAATTTCTTCATTCTACCATTAATATGATAGATTCAACTTTGATTGTATGATTGATTCAATTATATATATAGTAAATTTAATTATACAAAAATAGTTGATTCAATTATATTTGTAGTCGATTCAATTATTGTGTATTATAGAATTAAAAGTTTATTTTATTTGATTTATTTCATGTATACAATTAAAAAAAAGTTAGATTTCGGAAGTTTTATAGGTTTTTACTAGGCTCAGAACCTTTAATTTTGGTTCCGAAATAAAAGCTACCAAAAGAGTAGGAACATTGTATTTCTTAAAATTAATTTATCATTTTAATGTGTAAACAAACTTAAACCTCCATCACCTCCATAAAATAACCATCATAACCATGATTATTCGAGAACCGTGGCTGGTGATTCTGGAAATGATGATGATGGTGATGGTAGTTAAAATCACCGAAGCGCGAGCTGCACCAAAACCTTCTTCTTCAGTTGGATTATTTTGGATCCACTAGCTGGCAATCGACGAAGATGCCGAAATAGGATATATTTCAGCAACGGCATTTCCGGAGCGCCGATCACTGCTAGGGTTGCTGGAAAGCATACGAGTGAATGGAACGCGTCCATTAAAGGAGCTACGGAAACCGGATCCCCCGTTGCCACTGTATGGCATGTTGCCTTCGGTAGAACTACCGGAAACTTGCCTTCCAATAATGTTCGTATCCTTTTCGAGTGCTAGCGGTGGCTTTGGGTTCGGCGAGTAGTCTGTGGTTGTTCCGATGATGGCCGGAGCTGACGATTCAGAAGTCGATGAAGAGGAATTTTGTTCCGGAGGAATCATTCTTGAACCTCTACACAGTATTAAATAATTACATGTTTTAACCTGCAAATAAATGGAACAAGTTATTTCTACTAAATTTACATGACTTATGACGTAATGTAAATTCCCAAAACAAGAAAAAATGACATTGTGAATTTACATGACCATAACAATGAAACCGTTCCGGCTCATTATTCCTTTTTAGTTTTTGAATTATTATTTTATCAACTTCTAGCCATCAGCCTTGTAACAAAGCATGACAATGATTAAAAAGATATTCATAATGGTTTACCCAACCGAAATCCACGAGCTCCAGATTTTAAACGGCATTTTCTTGGCGCATCAAATCGAACTTGCTTCTTACCAGTCGGCCGTTCGGTGTTTGTGAAACGATTCTGCTACAGGGTGTATCTGAATTTTTTTTGTAGTTCCGTTAATACTTTTTGGATGGATATTTTGAACACATTTTGTTTTTCATTTCTTTTAGAAAACATAACACGAAGTTTATCTAGTATGTTCCTTGAATAATATTACTTGTTATTTGTTCGTTGTACATTAAAATATTATTTGCAAAGTAATGGAACGTGTGGAAGGGGTAATGAAACTTGTCATTTGTTTGTTTAAATATTAAACAATTCCCAACGATTCACCTCAGGGGGGGTTCTCATCATGCCTCCACAGTGGCTGGTTTTCAGCTTTTGGCAAAAATTTTTAAAATGCATTTTTTAACGTTTTCGTCTAGTTTTTCACGTTTCAGCCCGTTAGGGAAAAGGCTTTTCAAGTGTCTGAACACGAAACAATAATGTAACCTCCATATTATAGCTATGTTCTATGGTTAAATAACCGTTTTCCTTAAGGTGGCCATTATGCCCCATCTTCCCTAAACCTGAATTTATTTGAATTTAAAAGTTAATACTCAAATTCAATAATAAAAATTAAAAAAAAAATTGTGCTGAAATTTTGGTAACAACAAATTGAGAATATTGTTGACCTTATTCTGCAATATTTTATTTAAACCATAAGTATGACTTATTTTGGTGCCATTCATTTTTAATTGTAAAATTTCATATCAACCGTATCGGTTAAAGTTATTCTAATATTTAAAAAAAATGAATACGGGAGGTGAACTGTAGCTTTGAACAAAATATCACTTCTATCCAATAAAGTTTATGAAAATTTATCGAGTAATATAGGTACTATTTTGTTTTTTTTTTTCCGAAAAGGCAATTACAGCATAGTTTATATATGTTGTGAACAGTTTTTAAAGAATTTCCCTTTTTATTTTTATAAAAATCGGCAAACATTTAGACACACCCTGTGCGCGACTGCAACGTTTTTTATTCCAAACATCGTTTCAAGCAAAAGTCATGTAAAAATACAACAAATTGGTCCGAATGAGAAACGTATGGTTTTTTTTTCAGGGCTGCTTTATGATATACAACACATATGACTGAATTTTACATGAAATCAAACTTTACATGAAATGTAAAGCTAAGTTATTTTTGCTGTGTAGCTGCTCCAGTATTTCTTCCGTCTGCTTCCCGCATGCTACCTGAAATTACAACAATTCGGATGAACTTGGACAAAAACATTTTAACGTTTAATATTAATTACCACCCGTATCCGAATCTGCAAGACTCATTTCTGGTACGGCAAAAAAAAATTTGTCACCTCCCGCCGCGAATGTAAATAACTGAAATGGCGGCAAGAGAAAAATCTAAACATTGATGCCAGTTAAACCAAATATATTTATTGTAAATTCTAGATTCTAGAATCTATCATAACAATCAAGTTTCATTTACTATATTTATGTTTCAATACCTAGAATCAATCATACATATGTAGTTCAATCTATCATATTTACAATTGAATCAATTATACCACTACAGTTGAATCTATCATATTTACAGTTGAATCAATTATACGACCACAGTTGAATCTATTATATTTATAGTTGAATGCCTAAAATCAATGATACAATTGTAGTTGAATCTATCATATTTACAATTGAATCAATTATACCACTACAGTTGAATCTATCATATTTACAGTTGAATCAATTATACCACTACAGTTGAATCTATTATATTTATAGTTGAATGCCTATAGTCAATCATACAATCGTAGTTGAATTTATCATATCTACAGTTGAATCAGTTATACCATTACAATTGAATCAATTATACCATTACAATTGAATCTATTATATTCATAGTTGATTGCATAAGGTCCATCAGCAGTTTGTAGTTGAATCTATTGTATGTATAGTTGAATGCATAAAATAAATCATACAGTTGAATGCATTATATTGATAGTTGATTGCGTAAGGACAATTAGAAGTTTGTAGTTGAATCTATTATAAAAGTAGTTGAATGCGAAAAAATCAACTGCATTTCGATTATTGGTATAAAAAGCTGAAATAATTGGAACAACTACCGTCTTTTTTCTCCGTGCGGTTTTCCGGCTTGCATCGTCAATGAAGGTCAGAAAATAGCGACTACCTCCCATCGACGTTTGCTTCATAGGACCACACAGGTCGGAATGGACAAGTTCCAGTACATTTTCTCCACGGTGCCCTATCGCCTTGAATGGTTGACGGCTATGCTTAGCTTCGATGTACGAAATGCACTTTTCAGGATACTTCAGGTCGAACTCCAAGCCTGTGACCATGCCTTTCAGCCGTTTTATGCATCCAGTGGACAGATGCGCCAATCGTCGATGCCACAACTCGTATCTATCTTCCTGGACCAAATTCACTACGGGCTTCTTCTTTTCAGATAACTTGTAGAGACCATCTACTTCACGACCAACAGCAATTACTTCATTTTTAGGATTGAAAACTTTGCATTCCTCCTTCGAGAAAACAACCCGGAAACCTTTCTGGCGCACCTTACTAACGGATATTAGATTTATCGCTAGTTCAGGCGCGCACATCACGTCGCTCATGGTAAAGTCGCAGGTCGCTCCACCGCAATCAGCTTCCAGTTTCGTTGATCCTTTCGCCACAACGGCCGCCTTCGCATTGTTGGCCACGTTGATGTTCTATGTAACTTCTTGTGGATTCTCTAGCACAGCTTTGTTTTGACACAAGTGAGTGGTTGCGCCAGAATCGAAGAACCAATCACTGTCACCTCGCTCAGAAGATCGCACAGCATTGACAGCAAAGAAAGCTGCATTTCCTTTCTGGTTGTTCCGCTTCTCTGTCTTCCTTTCGCATGGCTCTTTCTGGCACTCCGACGCAAAATGTCCCAACTTTTTGCAACGGAAACATTTATCGTTTGAATAGTCTATCTGCTTTCTTGGCGCATTCTGCTTGCTTAAAAATGCACTCTCGTTTTCCGATGATTTGGAACCGCATACCACCTTGACCTGCATGATCTTCGCTTTGACCTTGTCAGCCGTCAGAGCCACATCAGACGACTCAAGACTCAGGATCATTGGATCATACCTTTTAGGCAAACCTTTGAGCAGCCAACTACACAACCAGGTGTCGTCAACCTGGAATCCAACTTCCGCCAACTGGTTACACGTGAGTAAAATCTCGTTGACATACTCCTGGGGGGACTGGCAGATCACATCGTCGTCTCTTTCTGCTCCTACCCGTCGAATGCTCGTCAGCTTCCGTAACAGGCCGATCTTCCTTGTTGAGCCGCTGTCCTCAAACGTGTTTCGCAACGTGTCTCACGCTTCTCTGGCAGATTTAGCATTCTGCACCAAGCCGTATATGCTCCGATCGATGTTTAAGCATATGGTCGCCAGAGCCTGTTCGGAGACTTCCTCGTTCATTTCCGGATCATCTTCATTTCGTTCCTTCACGGCACACCAGGTCCGCTACTTGATGAGCACCATCTTGGTGGAAGACGCCCACGAATTGTAATTTTCGGATCCTCGAAGAACCTCTCTCGCCTGAACCGAAACAACACCTCCTGGTGATATAGGTGCATCGATTCTACCAGCTCGCGCTCCAACTCTTCTACCATCGCCACCATTCGGATTGGGCATCTTCAAGAACTTCTTCAAAAATTTCCACGCTTGAAATATTTTCTCTCACCAAACAAAGTCGTTACTAAGTGACCGTGTCTGGGCCCATAACCTAATGAGAAAAGTAGGTCTAACTCAGGTGAGGTTTGGGTAACGAATGAACAAAGAATGTTTTATTGAATCCATGGCTAACTATGCTTTATATAATTCAATGATTACTATCTAACAGTTACATTTTTTTTTTGCTGTATCCAGATATCGATGGCTGCTTTGCAATTTGTTGGACGCTCTACATCGTTCTGGACAGTTCTACCCCAAAATTATCACTCGAGCCATTGACCCGGCTTGGTAGAAATTTTAATTTGTACAGTGTGTAGATTAGAAATGAACATGAACCAACGAATTAGAGAAAGTTTATCACATGATCAAACCATGACATCAGATACTGAAGATGATTTTGAATTTAAAATCAATACTTCAAATACCTTTGCCTAGCAAATCCGTTAATTCCTTGTCGATCGTCATAAATCTGAATCTTTTACATTACAATTCATTCTACAGATCCCTTTGAGACGCAAAACCGTGAATCATCCCTCACAGCCGAGGAAAAGTTGGTGCTTCACGAAACGCTCGAATACATGAAGAGTTGCCGTGGCAAGGGCTGCTCGTTACCACGCCATCATCAAGCAACGGCTTCTACATCCCTGACGGATAGCTCTATGACGGCAGGTAACGGCCACGGGTTACTGGCAGGCTCTGCTGTTGCTGCCGCTGCTGCTGGAGGACGACAAACCGGTGGTGGTGCTCTAGTGGGACCCGGCGGGAACGGAAATGGCAAAAGGAAACACCACCGGGAACAGGGAAGAGGTGAGGTTCTAATGTGGAGAAGTAAAAATAAAGATTTTTAACGTTTTTTTTGTTATATTTTAGCAGCCGCCGGACATTTTCAAGATTTCGATTTGCAAAATGTCAACGGAACACCCAAAAAGAAAACTAAGTGAGTTGCGAAGCTGATTTGAACATTCTTTTAGAAATGTTAACTTTATTTATTAAATTTTCCAGATGGGGAAAACGGAAGCAACAGCTCTGGCTGCAAAATCAACAGCGTGGTAACACCGCGCAGCAGCAACACCAGCAGCAGCAAAACTACCATCAGCAGCCGTTTCGAGCCACTTCCGATGCTGATACGGCAGGGATCCTAAACATCGATCAACAGTTTCCTAGTCAGAGTAATGAATTCGTTTCTGGTGGATCGAACGGTGTCAAGAGAAATCGTACCAGTCGAAGACCGATTTGGAGGAGTACAATCTATACCGCCTAAAAGGTATTCCTGATACCGATCGATTCTGTATCGCACACCCTAGCCAATCAGAATCGCTTTTAGTGGCGACATTTTACCAATTAAAAAAAAATGTTTTCATCACACTTGGTAAAGTTCAGTTAGTTTTATTAAAGTAATGTTAAAATTTTGTACAGTATTCGAGGGCAGTTTTCGGTTTATTTTAATTTTATAATCTGAAAATGACTGATGTAAATGTTCGATTATTTAAATCCTAAGTTTTGTGTAGTTGTTCAATTGAGAGCTAGGTTTTTAATTTAGATCGTTTTTAAACCAATTTTTCCGCCACCCTGTTACTACTACAAATTCTTCCTCAAAGCTTGTCAGAAGCCTATGGAATCTTCCGAAACGTACTAAAAACCAACAATGCAATAAAGTTGTTTGCTATAGAGATTAGGACACTGCCATTCCAAACTTGCTGTAACTGATCGCGAGTAAGCGTAAAACAAACAAGAGTCACACACAAGAGAAAAAAAAAGATGTCGAATAAAATATGGATTTTTCACTCCATCGGAGGCTGTTAAATGCCAAAAATCTTGAGCAAAAAAACCCGCATCAGTGTATCGCTTTTCCCGATTTTTGCAAGTTTGTTGCACAAATTTAGCCGTACCCTGTAAACTAAAAAAACATTTACGAACGTTGGAGTTCTAGCAAACCTTTACCCTATGTTTGTGGTAGCCGACGTTAACAACATAACTATTTATTATAATTAAACTTACCAGTTTTAAAAGAGACGTGACTCGTAGATGAACGAGGTACATTTTGAGAGATCTGAAAAACCAAAACACATAACAATGCGACGAAACCATTCTCTACGTTATAGGCTGCGTTTGAGTAGTATTGTTTTGCTCGTCCCAAATAAAAATGAGGGAAAAAAAGTTAGTGAAACACGTGTTTGGTTTAAAACTGAAGTTTGTAATGTGGAAGTGATTTATCCAAGCACAGAAAACCATAACAGAAACGAAAAAAGCGTTTGAAATGTATATTACTACTTTATAATCACAATAATAAGGAATTTTGGTACAGCCCAAAGCATATTATTGAATATGATCATAAAACTGTAGATGAAAAAATTATAATGTTTCTCAGTTTTTATATCCGAAAGCCTTGAAACTGTCCTGTTGCAGAAATTTACTGGTCCTTCTATATAAACAGGGGGAGCCACCACGAGATCCAACGGCCGATATGTCCACTGCAGTTGAACCGTGCAATATCGAGCCCTGTCATGTTGTCAATCAGTGATGTCAACCTTCCAATTTTTTTCTGGATCTTCCAGACTTTTAGACTTTGGTCAGACAATTTTTTAAGTTTCCAGACTTCCAGACTCTTGACATCTCTTCCAGACATTTCCAGACTTTTGAGCTTGGACATGATTTTTTTACAAAATGAGTCAAAATTCTAAATTTTTTGTGAGAAAATGGCTGGAAATGATTCTAACTAGTATTTGAAAAAGATGGATAAAAAACAGAGAATTAAACGTAGATCTTAGTACTGCCTGTAGAGATAGGCGATTAATAATATAGAAAATAAAACTGAAATTAAACATAGCACAATAAGACTATAAAGTAGAAGTCATTCGAAAACCCACTAAAATAACACAGATTTATGGCTATATCTCCTTCGTTTGCTTGAATAACTATGTAAATGTTCGTAATTTACAACCCTGTTAATATGGGATTTAACTAAATGAACAATTCATCACAAAACAAACATTGATCTAAGAAAAGTTTAATTTTGGGTATAAAATTCTTCAAAAGTTGGTTGGTTTCGCAAGAGCTCTGAGATGGTGTTCACTATCACGGACATCTCTTCGATAGTTCATGTCAGAGCACACCTTGGAAGATATTCTTGTGACGGTTGTTTATAACCAGTGATAAATTGATTAAAGATGGAGACGCAGACGAAGGAGGAAGCCCCGGGTCCCTCTGCCAAAAGGGATAATCCAACCACCATCACCACAACCAAGAAGAAGGAAGCGCCGGGTCGAAGCAGCGGTTCGAAAATCGAACCAAAACCGACAGCTTTGAAGACGGTGGTCGCCCGCAAGCTGGTCGAGGTCACCTTATTCGGACACCAGGACGACGCAGAACGTTGCGATAATGGTTCAGCAGTTTGCACTGCTGCCATTAAATCAAACAAAGAGATTTATCTTGAATTGGCTAAGTAATTGTTACTTAAACGAAATCACCAGGTTACGACACTGCCGATAATATCTCAATGGTCTCAGGCATTGATAGTAAACCCAAGTAACCAAAAGTTCCATAAAACAGGCTCTTAAAAGCTTATTCAGCTTCGTTTAACGAATGGATAGCATTCTGCTCAGCCTTAAATTTCTGTTCTTATCGATACTTCTAAAGTCCATAGTTGAATTTGAAGAGAAGGCTATTTAGCCTCCACATGAGACCTCGAATAAAAAAGATTTATGTAAAAAGAATCATACTATTCCTGGATTTAGATTTTATACCTATTTCAGGGTGGCCAGCGATCCGGGAAAAAAACCGGGAATTTAAAATAGCACCAGGAAAACCGGGAAATAAACGGGACTGACATCAAAACCGGGAAAAACCTTATGCAGTGAAAATCATTTTTCTATTTAAATTCTACGTATAGAAAAGGTTGAGGTTAATCAAGAGTAAATTTTTATTAACAATTCTCGCAAAAAGAATATGTTGTTCAGGCTACAAATATTCTAAATGGAAAGAAGTTGCGACTAGTTTATGTTAGTATTTGCATTTTGTCGTAATAAAACTATTTGTTTACATTTTGTTTCATACAACGTAATGAAAGCTTACGCGAGAATTTGACATAGACGTTAATAGTATTTCTTTGATGCAAATATGAAATAGGAAAATTTTATGCGTGTTTTCATTCTTTAATTTTCGCTTCAATGTTAGACCGTAATGTTAGCCAGAACTGTTCGAAATTCTTATTTCAGAATCCAAATTTTGGATTCAGAATTGATATAGAAAAATTTGATTGAAAATTCAGGCTCAGTATAATATTTCAAATTAAGATTCTGAATACAGATTTAATTCAGAACTTAGAATTAGGAGGGTCGAATTTATTTCTATGTGGTAAGACTTTAAACATGCATTCAGAAATGGACTGAAAATGCAGATGAATTTTTAAAAAGATTTTGGTTTCAGTTTGACGTTTCAAGTTTTGAAACTGGATTCAAAATTAAATTTCAAATCTTAAAAATAAAACTAGAGAATTGAATGAAGGCAAAATATCATTTTTTTTGTAGTTAAAATTTAAGCCCCTCAATTTATGCAACATCATTGTCCACCTTTCGATTTTGATTGTTGCTCGGCCTTATCACACGAACTTAGTTTATCAATTAGTTTATCAATTACTAGTATTTGTAAATATTATTAAGGTGTTTTGTATTCTCTATGATCAAGAAAACTATTCTATTCTATTTTATTTATTTATAGAGGATTTTAACCAGCTTGGTCATTCTTCCTCTAAGATCAAGAAATCTCGTTAAAACCGTCAAAATAGAAACTGATCAATGTCACCCCAAAGCGTCAAATTCTGTACAGAGACAAAATCGATTTTTGAGTCAAATTTAAAGTAGTCTAATAAATTTCTGCAACCATGTTTTACATTCTTAGGAGTCCAGTACTGGTTTTAAAAATATGAAACATGCCACATTCCTCTTAACAGAAAATATAATAAAAAATATTGAAAAAAAAATTATAAATCTTACCCCGTTTTACGGTACTTATTTAAGAACAGATATAAAACCAAAACTAAGAAACTTGTAATTTAAATCCATAATTTACTAACCAGTACATAGTATTTCAGATTGATTTCAGAAATAATTATTCAAATAACATTCAAAAATCATACATCCGTATTCAGAATAAAAAAACAAAACAATGGTAATGCTATTTATGCAATCAAAATAAATCTCAACTTCTAAGTTTAAATCTAGGGTTAAAATTCAAAATTTAAACTCTAATTCGAATAGGCAATTGAATTTTGAAACTAATACATATCCACATTTGTGGATCAGAGTTTCAATATCAAGTTGGCATTTCAGAATTTGAGTTCAGCTTTTCGAGTCCGAGTATATACTGATTATACTGATTTATGCACATTTTGAACATTATAACTTTGCAAGTGAAATCAAATAATAGCATTGAAATTTTACCAGGTTTTGTATTAAAATATCATAAACTTCTACATGAGAAATCATCAAAAAGTATCACCTCTATCATTAAATATTCGGCAAAAAATATCATTTTCCAGCCTTTTGATGTTGCAGCTTTTATTTTAAGACATCATTATTGGCTTTTCGAAAATAATGACAATAAATCTCTATTTTTGCGTCCAATTCTAATAAATCTAACATAATTTTTCAAAGAATTCATAAAAATTTTCACCTTAAACTTTATCAATACCCCCCGCAGTTTAAATATGACAAAACAATTGCATTTCAAATATTGTTTAATTATTTTCACGAAAATATCTAACCTTAAATGTCTCGGAAAATATATTTTCCTCAAGATAAATTTAAAGATTTAAGAATCCTTTGAACCCCGAAATTGGTTTATTGACAAATGGAAGTTCCGGTCTGATTAGTTGAAATCTCCCAGAGAATTTGAGACCCAGAAGGTCAATTTAGATTTACCTCAATCTAAGCAATGCGGTATCAAGATTCCAAGATGACGTCCAATAAATTCAAATTATAAAAATTAAGAAGTTTTCCTTAAAACAGTTGTCAAAGTTGGAAAAAAGGTTGTCAAAGACTAAGAAAAAGCTGACAAGTTTTGTTGAACAAATGGAATCGGACTCGATTATCCGGAGACTCGATTATCCGGAGACTCGATTATCCGGGGTTCGATTATCCGGAATTTTAGACTCGATTATCCGGAGTATTTTTTAAATTTTTATTTTGATTTTTTAAATAATTTAGTACTATAATTCACAAAATAATATTTTTATCAGCTTTGGACGGAGTTAGGGGGGTAAGGGGCTAGTATAGTAGTTGTACTTTATATTAAAACTCGGTTATCCACAGTGTATTGTTCAAGATCAAACTCATTAACTCTATAATACATAATATAAATATGTGGTCAAGGAAGAACGTATCTAGGAACAGGAGAGGTAACAATAAGAGTTGTCAATGTGTTTAACCCTCTAAATGCCATGGTAGCACAAGTGATCCACAACATTTGCGTCTTTATCAAGTTTGTAAATCTACTTTGATTCAGTCAATAATTGTATAAACTTCCTTGTGTATTCATTGTGCTTGTCTATAAGCCTTCTTGAAATTTAGATATAATAACTATTGAAAAACTATCTATCAACTATTGAAACAATCAAAAACTTTTTTCAACGAATTACAACTTTTGAGGCCATGGGGAACAACTTTTGTTCAAGCTCTTTCCTTACAAAAGCTTTTTTGTTGTTCAAATATTTAAAAAAAATCGTGGGAAGTAACGGGTTAATTATTTATTATCTAGTTTAATTTATTATCGATTGTTTTCGGTTGAATGAGTGGATTTTGAAATGTATTTTAGTTTATTTACAAAGTATGATCAAATGTACAAACGTGACAAAGTAAGAAAAAGAGGGACTTAAGCTAGGGTGTCATTTCACGGAAACACTACTTGCACACAGACGAAATTGCACATGCAGAATGAAATCACCAACTTCAACTGTCAAAACAAGAGTCAGAATGAAGCCCGTCACACAATAGCGCGTGATAGCGTGTTTATCCGTCAAATGACAGGAATTAAGATGGAGCTTGGAGCGTTACATTTTGACGTAGAACTACGCTGGCGTCATATCGATATTGAATAGGACAATCAGGACAAATTTTGTCCCATGTTCTGCTTACTTACGTTATAATGTCAAATGTCAAGCCTTGTTGAAACGCAAAATTTGACCAATCAGATCTGAGAAAAATGTAATAAACAGTTGTAGTTCAACGTCAACCCTGCGGTCGTGGTTTTGTACTCAACCCTTCTGATTTTTAATCACTTCCGAGATGTATCAGGTCAAGGTAAAGTGAAACCAGTAATTGTTTAATATTACATGATTGTTTTTTTTTTCTTATCACGACTTTACCCCTTTTTCCTATAAAAATGATTTTTGGCAACGCCACTGCATTTTAGAAAAATAATGCACAAAAAAATTACAATTTAACGTCCTCAGACTAAGAAAAAAAAAATTTTCATGATTCGATTATCCGGAGAATTCGATTATCCGAAGTGAAAAAAAATCGATACTCCGGATAATCGAGTCCGACCTGTACTGGAGTTATTTTCTTACCCTTTTACATTTCAACATTTAAATACTTTATTATCGGTACGAAATCCAACAAATCTCACCGCAATTTATGCAGTTATGAATAACTTTCGAATTACAAAATTGGTTCACTGAAAATTTTTGGTTTTCACACACTTTCACTTACAAATAGCATAAAATGTCTATTTGTTCGGTCAATAAATCTTGTAAAAGGTGTTAAGCACTGTATTTTAAAACCGTAAAAAACATGAAATATCACACCGGGAATTTTAAAATGGAAACCCGCTGGCCACCCTGTTATTTATTCTGATTTAATGTTGCTCTATGAATAAGTTTTATATTTACTTGAAAAATTTGCATGCTTGAAGATTCGAACCTGAACCAACGAGGTGAGAACTGAACACTGCTGTTATTTTAAATCAATATACAGTCCCCCCACAATCATGGGTCACACACAATTATTAGTCACCGATCATTAGAACTGCTGATATCTACTAAACTAAAAGAAATGATTTCATATACCTAATTATTTTTAGTTAATCGACAATATCATCAAAATGCATTAAAAACATTATTTGTGCGTTTGATAACAGTAAAATTGGTGTTTAAAAACTTTTTTATCATAGGTGAACTATAAGCTGTCGAACTATCGCATAAAATTCCAACGTTATAAGGTTGACATCTTAAACCGATAAGCCCCTTATGCGGGTATTTCAAAGATTCCAACCAAATGAATTGGTCCCATTTAAGCACAAAGGACGAGTTTACATTTTCCAAGTGAAACTGAGCGATTGAAATGCGGAAATTTATTAATATTTGGCAAAAGAAATGCGCCCCATAATTTTTACAGAATTCATCAAGTTCCACACAATCATGGGCATGGGTCATATTTTTGCAAGCAAAACAAAACATTTCTTGGTTGCTAGCTCAAATCAATTGCCCCTTGAATGTATACTAGCAAAGAATGCCCCTGAATGTTTGCCAGAAACTTGTTGATTTTCATGTTGATATTCGGGTGTTGCCATGGACTTCTTTGTGACTAATAATTGTGGGCAATTTGACTAAAAATTGTTACAAGCTACAATTTTAACTCATAATTGTGGTTTAGAAAAACGTTGATTATTTCGGTAAATTATGTTATTTTTAACAAAATTGAAAATAAAAACATATTTGGGGCCGTTCACATACCACGTGGACAACTTAGGGGGAGGAGGGGGGTATGGAAATGTCCACGCTTGTCCACGGAGAGGGGGGGTAGGAGTTTTGGTCATGTCCACGTGGACAAATTTACTTTCAAAATATTTTCTAAAGGTGAATTCAGATGTTTACATCAAAATCTTAAAATGGCATACCTTTCCAGTTTAAGTTTAAACAAAAAGTATAGCTACTTAAAAGCAAGTGATAAATATGATAACTAACAAGTTTAAATTTTTATTATATCAGTAAATTCTTATTCGGTTTTACAAAATCAGCCATATTTATAACAAAAAGGCAAAAAGTGGTGTTTTCTAACTGTCAAATTAGGCTGGAACAAATATCAATTTCTTCTTTTGTCACCCCTCCCTTCGAAATTTCCAAAATCCCGAAGGGGAGCATAAATAAAGTTTGAAATACACACCAAAAAATTTATAAAATTAAACGAGACAGGAACGCTTCGAGACTTAATATTATTTTGATCTAATCGAGGAATGATTTAATTTTACATCAGTTAAACTCTAAATCACTCAGCGACTTGAGCATGAGCAATGTGTATTCAAAAGATCTACATTTAAATCTTTCAAGATGTAAGTTTTTGCTTTTAAAACCTAAAATTAGGTCAATATCATTTTTGCTGGTCGATTTATGCTGATATTTGTGAGAATCCATATCCTGAGCGAAGTGAATCACACCAATACATTCATAATGGAAACGTCAAAATCCAAGAAAAGTGAAGTGCTAGTTTGTTTTGTTTTCAAGCATATTCTAGCAAAAATAAGGTACGTACGAATTTTATTTAAATGTCCGATGTTTTCATGATTCACTTTTGTCTAATGTATACAATTTTCAATGTATCCAATTTTAACAGCTTGATGAAAAAGAAACGGGAAGGATCCTTGTTCCAATCGTCGGTGGCAATCACAGCGGAGCAACGACAGCCTCCTCACCGGCCCAAGTGGTGGTGTCCTCCAGTACACGGTTCCTGCGGTTTCAGATCCTTGACGGTCGGAGCGGTCTCCAGGGCAGCCTGTTCCTTTTCGGCCTTCTCCGGATCACGGTAGAAGAATAGATCCGGCTTGACGTCCCATCGGTCTTGGGTGATCGTTCCGCACAGACGCAGCACTTCGCGGGCCCACAGCCACCGCATCAGACCGATCAAGTGCGGAGCCTTGGTGTTGCACAATGTTGACGAACTTCAGCAGTGAATCGGTGTTGCAGCAAGTGTTGGTGTACGAACCTCCGATGACGGGCTGGTGTTTGATTTTGAAAGTGGCCGGCTGGATTTGATTGGTGAACTTCAGCAGCGCATGCTGTCTGAATGGATGCGACGAGATGGCGAACACCTCTCCGGGCTACTCTATGCTGGCGATGCACCGGGCAGCCAAGGAGCAGCTTCTCCCACGTGTGACCCAGGTTGATGATGTGCACACCATCCGGGTGTCGCTTGAACACTTGCGATTCCATTTGGAAATTAACATAATATGTGCTGCCGATGTAAATAGTGGCCACCAACATCACTTTACATCCTCCTCCTTCAGCGCCAGTAAAGTGAAAATTGATCACTCTAAAAGAATAACCAGGTAAGTATTTTTTCTTCAATGTCTTGCTTAAAATTTTTTTTACACATTCGTCGCCACGGCACCCGTGATGGTTTTACTTCATAAGGCGCTTCGTAGCTCAGTAAGCGTTTTTGAAAAAACGAGTAAAAGTGCATTGCTAATATTCTGTATGCTAACAAAAGAATTAACTTTCCTAGCTCGAATTTAATATTAGAATCAATCAAACTATAATCAATGCACAAATAGATGATTTATAGGTTACAGGACAGTGGTAATGGCGAAAAATATTTGCTACCAAATTTCAATATAGAGCTCATAAATTTTAAACCTTACCCAAAAATAATGTTGATTCTCGCAAAAAATAAAATGGTTATACCTAACTGATTTAATTTAGTGAACCCACTTTTATTTGACCTTGTGGTAAACCATTAATTTTGAATTTAACCTAGCACAATTAACTTATTCGAATTGCACTTGGTGACGGACGTGTTTGATAAGCAGATAAAAATCCTTCTTATATAATTACGATATATATATTTTTTAAATTTTAGATGAGAAAGAAGTCCAACATCGAACAACCAGAGGTTTCCAAGAGACCAATATATGTTCCCTGCAGTTCCCTGGCAGAAGATGGAGTTTGTAAACTGTATCGTTTTATAAAACATCAAATCTGGAAATGCAGAACAATGTATCCTGCACACGACTGAACAATGGAAAAACACTACAATCAACGGTAAAAAATTTATTTTATATTTTTGATTATGAACCAGAAAAGAATTTTTTTTATAATCAATATCATTTAGATCAATGTTATTATTCAGTAAATCCTTCGATATGTTATTGCAAGTTTCATTTCAGACTCAATAAGGATCAGCTGGTAGACGCTATACGATGGATCAACAAGCCAAATAGATCACACATGTAATCCAAACTGTCCAAAAATAAATCCACTTTATCTGAGGAATGAAACTGTAGTACGTTTGAGAGCGTTGCGTAAAATGGGATGGACTAATATGGCAAGAGACCATGCGAAAATCTGTTTTGAGCCTATGTAAGTTCGCAGACAATATTATTCATACTTATTATGTTTAGCTACAGTAAAGAAACAAAAATACATGAACGTAATATTTTGAACAAAAATAAATCTTAGCAAGTTAAATTTATAGGATACGTATAGGTGCAAAAATTCTAGGCTAACATTTGAAGCTGATTTAAATGATATGTTAAAAGTAATGCCTTTTAAATTTTCAAATTAGTTTTGCCATCATTTTTCAATGTGCCTTTAGTTTAGGCACTTAATCATATTTATAGTCTAAAATTTTATCGCTTCATCAGATATGAATGTTCCAGTTGAGGATCCCAATTTTATTTCGAATACAAGTTATGTCATTCTATTTACCAAGGGTTCTGAGTCCAATTTATTATTTTTCATGAAAAATCATATTAAATTTAGTAGTTATGTTTAGAAAATAAAACTACTTAAAAACGGACTAATTTTCGAAATATCATCAGCAGCTACAGCAATATTTGTAAGAGTATTTCATTAACAACCATGATGCAATTATTTATAACATAAAAAACAAATCACAATTAAAAATGTTAAGTGCTCTATATGTTTCAAAATAGACAGTACCGAATCGATTCGTAAAATTATTCGTTTGACGGTTTTAGTCAATAAAATTGCTTCGATGAGTCAAAACTTAACGTCCAGAAAATTATTTCTCGAGGTTTTCCATGACTAACGTTATAATCATTAGCTTTAAAAAATTAGTTGTAAACTCTTTGAGGGTAGTCGTTGGAACAATTACAACTTTGTTAACTTATTATTTTTAAACACAAGAAGAAAATTTGGTT
Source organism: Uranotaenia lowii (assembly GCF_029784155.1). Classification (NCBI taxonomy): domain Eukaryota; kingdom Metazoa; phylum Arthropoda; class Insecta; order Diptera; family Culicidae; genus Uranotaenia; species Uranotaenia lowii. Next base: position 337,015,715 of record NC_073693.1, read on the forward strand.
TCAGTTTGTTAAATTCACGAAAAAGAAAAACAACATATATCAAAGTAACTTTTATTACAAGCTTATAATTGGTGTAGTAGAAGTAAATTATGATAGATACTTTAAATACTTACGAAGTGATATCAAGCATTTATCTTAAGAGTATGGTTTTGGCTAATAAAATCTCGTAACAGTATTTGATTATTTATTTCTAGAACGCATGCCTCATTTACAACAAAAATGTAAATTTTAAGACAACCTAATTTTACGTCACAAACGATGCTTCTTTTTTTGTGCATTCAATATGACACAAAATTATATCACTGAAAATGTAATTTTATGTGTGTCAAATGTGATGCTTCGGATTTGTGCATCTTATTTGACATAAATTTACATTTCAATCAGTTCAAATTTATGTCTTCGTCATCCAAAATTTAGGTCTTCAAGCGTTTCTGGCTTCGATCTATTATGTCTATGATGTAAATTTATGTCAAATATGACGCTTCAATTTTGTGCATCCTATTTGACCTAAACTTACACCAAAAATTTAATAGTGTGTATTTTAAGTAAATTTCAAATAAAAATTCAAATATCCGAACGATTACAAGACAAAGAACCAACTTTTGGAAGATGCAAGTTAATTCACGTTTTGTATTCTTGATTTTATTGAATTTTTCGATAAAAAAAAACTTGATTAATAGGTTTTATGCAACAATATGGTATGGAATTTGGTTGCATACAAGCTTTCGTGCAATTTATTCCAATTTATTTGTTTTTCGCATTATTTTTTATTGTCCCCCCCCCCCTCCCTCGCGATGTTCCAACTCCGAGTGACAAAAGAAGGATTTGAAATTTGTTCCGGCCTTATAAGTATTTAAAATAAAAACTTTTCCAAATCTGTCCACGTGGACATCCGGGGAGGGGGGTAGGGGTTTGCACAATGTCCACGCTTGTCCACGGAGGGGAAGGAGGGGGTCAAAAATCTAATTTTTCTGTCCACGTGGTATCTGAACGGCCCCTGAAATCAAAGAGGAAGTATTGATTGACTGAAATTTATGCAAAGTTTGATATTTGGCTAACTATGTATGTGTATGTATGTGTATGTATAATCCATCCAACGACCCCCTGAGCTGGCAGGTATGTTATGCAAAAGAGCCAATGTTATTCCACTTGATTAACATGGGTTATGGGATTATGATTAGACTTTCACTCTTTTATTTCAGTACACATCCAGATACTTAATAAATTTAAGCGTGCGCTTATATTAAGTTAGTATCCTAATTTGTACAATAAAAGATTGACTCGTATTTATTAAATTTTTTCTTCTTTGTTTTTTATGAATGAATCAGACGTATCTTACCATTGATTTTCTTACTTTTCCTTCTATATAGGATATATATAGGATTTAGGCACTCCTCAAGCGGCTTGACCAATGGAGTGTTAAAGAAATCATGTAAATAGTACACTTATAAATAAATAAACCATTCAATTCAATTCAATTCTTTGTTCCTTTGGCGGCATCCATAAATTACGTAACGCAAAAATTACACTTTTTTGACCCCCTCCCCCCCGTATGTCACAAATTGTAATGATTCGGCGTACCCCCCTATGAAAATTACGTAACGCTGATAATTACCCCCCCCCCCCCCCCCCATCTTCTCATGGTTTTGAATACTGAATTTCGAAGGTAAAAAAATATTTCAACATAAATTTTTTAACGTTCTTCAAAACGGAATTAATATATCTATTAATAAATATCTATCCAAATCGCTTCTTAGTGATGATAACTCTCTCATAAAATAAATTGATAGTCTTGTTATGAGTTGCGCTTTGCTTATAAACTGATGATCTACCTTGTTTACTTTAATTTGTTCAAGAAGTCTAACTTGCTATGCGAAATATATTCCACTAAGTATTGTTCGTCGCAAGAATCAAAATTGCATTTTTTTTTGAATAAATTGGGAAAAAATAGTAAAATTTACGTCTTAAGGTTGAATTGAGTTCTAGGGGGTAAATGTACCCAAATGTATATAGGGGTTTTTTTCAACGGTTATTTCACGGATATTTAATACATCTTTCAAGAAATCTTTTTCAGAATCTTTAAAGAGAAAAGATTACAAACCAGTTTAAACCATAATGAAGCTTACAAATTTTAAACTGATTTTGGTTTGCATATCATTCTGCCAAAATTGCATGACATAAAAAAGCTGCGATTTAACTGAAATTTTTAAGGAAAAAAACGTTACGTAACGATGAGCATACCTCCCCCCTCCCCTATGTCACAATTCGTAACGTTCGAGCTAACCCCCTCCCCCCCCTAGGAGCGTTACGTAATTTATGGATGCCCCCTTTGTTATCATGATATTCGGTTAACTAACACCCGAATAAACGAACATTTTGTGGCGGAAGGATATGTTAATTGACTTATAATTGTGGGGGGACTGCAAATAAAATAAACTTGAAAATTTCTTTTCAAAGCAGGCGATGTGAAGAACATTTGCACTTTTTCACCAAAGGATGTATAAATTTTTTTCAAAACAAACTAGAAGGAATTGAAATTCAACGTGAATGATTATATGTTTTAAAATGTTTTTTGGTGATTCATATTTTCTGTTTCCAATTTTAGTTTTAAAAATGGAGAGCGTTTCTATGTGGTTGTACATCAAGGTTTATCCCAATCCAGGCGCGGTCCTATGGGGGGGGTGATCGGGGTGATCACCCCCCCCCCCCCCCAAGCGGCAAAAAACCGTTATAAAATAACCGTAAATGCTCGAATTTCTATAAAAACTTTGAACTTCCCTTAGTAGATGTGCCTTTGAATTTTCCAAAATTTTTCACTCCGTGGGGGTGTTTAATCAACGAAAAAGTTTGTTTATCACTTAAAGGCTCAAGATTGAAGAAAAGTCGGTTTATCAAACTCAAGCAGCTGTAACTCGCAATGCTCTGGACCGAATTCTACCAATCAACTTCTGTTGAATTACCTTTACCATGCAGTTTCTTTCTTTTTCGGTCAGATAGAACAGAACAAAAAAAAATTACTCGAAAAATACCCTTGGCTTTAAGTGTTAAATTGCCTTATTAGTAAGATCATCTGTATCCGTGGTCCAAACAGCCGGTTTAGACCCAAATTCCGACCCGAGCAACCGCATTTGTGATCCATTATACCAGTTTCAACTCAACTTTTTTTAGAGCTGGTATAAGGATTGATCCAAAACTTTGCTGGTATAAGATTTGGATCCAATTTGACGCAGTTCTAAACCGTTTGACAGTTAATGGAACACGAGTGCAGTTGCCAGTTTTTTCATTGGATCGGATCTAATTTCTTTGGTTCAATTCTTGTATAAATTAGACCCAAGAATAGACCACGAATACAGATGCCCTAAGAAATTTAAATTGTAGTCAACTTCTCCATTGGAGTGATCAGTTTTCCAGTAGGCGCTTAAGAAACGTGTGACTTTAATTGACAGTCTTGGGTACCTTCTAATCTTTCTCTTTGACACCAATATTTCACCAAATAAATTCAATCGTAATATACAACATGTTGATACCGCATGAAATCCATTTTGAAGAATGATTTGGCAACAGAAAGTTCCTCATTAGGATTTTTCTTTGTAGTTCAAAATATCTTAAAAACCGAAGGAATCTGGACAAAATGTTACAATAAAACTTAACTTCAAGAATAAAAAGCTAAGACGAATCTAAAGTTCAAATATTTATAAATTAGAACTTCCAATTCTGTATTTTGTCTTTTATTTACAGTTGGTTTATTGACAATTTTAAATTTTTACAAAGTTATGTCTAACATAGGGTTACCAGATCCCGCAACACCAAAAAGAGTACATCCAGATCATTTACCCGAAAAGTCAGGAGAAACGATATAACAACGGTTTTTGAAGCTTCCAGCCATCAGGTTGATACCAGATTCATTTTTATATCGATCTTTGCTCCCGGATGGTATGCAAAACAGAAGAAAATGATATACACATTCACACACAAAACTTTCGGGGCTCCACTTAGCAAAATTTCGCTGTTACTTTCCGTTAGCAAAAATATTTTTTTACTGTTCAGTTAGCAAAAAGCTACATTTACTTGATTTTAGTAATAAAAAAGGTCATTTTACTAGATTTTAGTAAAACGAAGGTTTTTCAGCCGCTTTGTTCACAGACAGCAGCCGCCGCGCCAGTTGGGAGAAAAACAAAAAGCTGTCGCGATTAAGTGCGGTTCCGGATGTTCGTTGGTGGTGGTTCTTGTGGTGGCCAACTCCACGACTAAATGGTATCTGAATCGACACCGGATGCTTACAGGTAAGGTCCGATCTTAAAATGTTTAGATTGTCCAATTTTTAAATTTCAAATTTGTGTGTTTGTTTTTTTTCTACCAGGTTAAAACTGCAACACGAAACCCGCAACAGTCCGGCAATAAAGAAGGAGCACAACTGGAAACAAGCTGCATCCGGCAAACACCCCGGTGCTTTCTTTATTGAAGATGGCATGGGATTTCGCCAGCCAGTAGGTGCGTTCCCAGGATCGGAATTTCCGTTTTACAAAAAGTGTGATTTTTTTTTATGTTAAAAATAAATTATAAGTGAATGAAATTTGTGTATTCTACTCAATAATCAAACATTCCCCTGATTCTCCAGAGAAAAAATAACAGAACATGAAATTACGGATCCGGGCAATCTTTTTCTCCGGTTTTTGCTAAAAATATGAGTAAAAACAGCGGCGGCTAACTTTTTTTCTCGTTTACTAAAATTTCAGTTAAAAAATATTGCTAAATTGATTGCTAAGTTTCTAGCTGGTCAAATTTGAGCAAAATTTTGCTAAATTCCGGCCTCGAAAATTTTGTGTGCAGTATTATCTGAGGAGGCCCCAACTACCTCGAGTAAGCGGGGTTCAACTGTAATTGGAAACCGAGATATTTCCATTCAATCGAATCCTGTTAATTTGTCGAGGTAATTCCAAAGTAGGATTATTCGAAAATATAGAAGTACACACAAAATTTCTGAGGCCGGAATTTAGCAAAATTTTGCTCAAATTTGACCAGCTAGAAACTTAGCAATCAATTTAGCAATTTTTTTTTACTAAAATTTCAGCAAACGAGAGGAAAAGTTAGCCGCCGCAATTTTTACTCAAATTTTTAGCAAAAACCGGAGAAAAAGATGGCTGGGACCCGTAATTTCATGTTTTGTTATTTTTTCTTTGGAAAATCAGGGGAATATTTGATTATTGAATAGAATACACAAATTACATTCACGTATAATTTAATTTTCACATTTTTTAATTTTTTTTCACACTTTTCGTTAAACGGAAGGTTCGATCCTGGGAACGCACCTACTGGCGAGCAAAATGCCATGCCATCTTCATCAAAGAAAGCACCGGGGTGTTTTCCGGATGCAGCTCGTTGAAATTCCAGTTGTGGTCCTTCTTCATTGCCGGACTGTTGCGGGTTTCGTGTTGCACTTTCAACCTGGTAGGAAAAAAACAAACACACAAATTTCAAATTAAAATATTGGAGAATCAAAACACTTTAAGATTGGACCTTACCTGTAAGCATCCGGTGTCGATTTAGCTACCGTTTCTTCGTGAAGTTGCCCACCAACAAGAACCACCACCAACGAACATCCGGAACCGCACTTAATCGCGACAGCTTTTTAATTTTCTCCCAACTGGCGCGGCGGCTGGAGTCTGTGAACATAGCGGCTGAAAAACCTTCGTTTTACTAAAATCAAGTAAAATGACCTTTTTCATTACTAAAATCAAGTAAATTTAGCTTTTTGCTAACTCAAAAGTAAAAAAATATTTTTGCTAACGGAAAGTAACAGTGAAATTTTGCTAAGTGGAGCCCCGAAAGTTTTGTGTGTATTTAGGTGTAATGCTGACAAACCACAAAAAAACATTATAAAACAATTCAATTCAAAAAGAGCTTTTTTTTTATTGACGCTTTACTTAACAATCATTATTTGAGATTAGACACGGTGGTAAAGAGTCAAACAAAAAAATATTTGAGATTTGTGCGCATTTTAGCATATTACTTAAATTGTGTATGTATTGACTACTGTTTGCATACTCAAAGGCGCTTATCGAGCTGGCTTTATTACGACTAAAAATGCATGTTAATGAAAACAAGATGTTAAAGTAATTTGTTGTAAGTCGTATTCCTTTCGTTGTTTTAGCATAAGAAATAATCTCATAAAATGGAGGAAATACGTAGATTTTTCAGATCAAATCTCTTTTAACAAAAAAAAAAAAGAGTACATTTGATGAAATTTCACAAAAAGAAGAGTACGCCCATTTCTCGACCGAAAAAGAGTACATGTACTCTTAAAAGAGTACGTATGGTAACCCTAGCTAACACATTCCAAATTCCAATGCAGTACTATTCTCACTTGCGTTTATAAGGAATTCATAATTAGATTGCAAAATAACAATTGAGTTTTTGAATCACAGTAATGATTCTCTTGCATAAATTCATCTCTCCCTCGATTTTACATCATTCAAATATGAACTATGAAACTTAAAACTAACCTATATTAAGAAATTTCGAAAAAAAATAGATCCAATTTAATTTAATTTGGTTTGATATCTGTCACATCAAGCATTCTTATAAAGAATGACTAAAAAGATTCAAGAAGATACTACCAAACAGAAACTGAATATGAAAATTTTAAATGTTAACAGTTAGAGTGTAAGTTTTTAAAACCTTTTAAAGATTTCAAAATTCAAGTTTACCCTTCATTTCTTGATTTTTTATTTTTCCTTAAAAATCATTTTAAACAGTTGGAAATAATGAGTACATAAAAAAAAAATTGAAATAAAATACGATTTTTCCCTTTTTCCACACATTAATTGTTGCAAATTTGTTACTTTATGGAACGAAGTCCCCTATAAGTTTTAAGAGACAAAAATGAATTTAAACTATTTATAAAAGCTTATTTAGGGATACTGAATGCAAATTTCTATTTTTTCATCTGCTTTGTTTTCCGGTATAACTTTTGAAAATACAATGTTAAAATTCATTGAAAAAATTTGTGCACTTTTAACCAAAAGTGTACAGTATCAAGAGTGTTCCAGTATCTTGGTAACCAGATAGCACCTGTTGATGGTACCAAGAAAAACATCGAAACCCGGATCAGAAAAGACCGATTTGCATTTGCGATTCTCCGGAACATCTGGCGGTCACGCCAGATCTCTCTACGAACAAAAATCTGAAACGTCAAACGTCAAATCCGTATTGCTTCAGGGGCCCGAAACTTGATGTACATATGCGGTAACGACGCGGAAACTACAATTATTTGTAAATCGCTGCCTACGGAATATCATCGGCGCTTGGTGGTCTGGCAACCGGATCTCAAACGTGGAACTTCATCGCCGATGTCATCAAAATGCGCTAAAAATCGAGATTCGGAAACCTAAGTAGAGATGGATTGCTGCTGCGAAGAGATGAGTACGAGATTTGCTGAGAGACGCTTGACTGGAATACAGATGGGCATCGAAGAGGCAGGCCCAAAAGCTCGTGGCGTAGTAGTCTACCCGTTGAAAATACGAAAAGTTCGAGAAATATTGGAGCATTTCTAAAAACACACAAAATATTGCAAATTTTTTAGAACTAACGCTACGAGAACTTATGAGCGTTTGCTTTCCAGATGTCCTACTTTTCGACCTTTTGTCCTATTGTCCAACTTTTGACAGTACTATCAAAATTCATTGGTCAATTGGGGATTGGGGATTGGGGACGTCTTTACGTTCTGGAAGAAAAGCGTCAGGAATGAGCAGTAAATTTATCGTACGCATGATCGACTGTAATTCTGACCTTGGTAAATTTCGGTCACGTGTTGATTTGCTCGACTCCTGTTATGGCAAAAAGCGGGAAATTAACAAAATTAGAAATCCAATAATCTTGAGCACGAGTCTTTGATTAGCTCGGAAAACAACAACAATCAGTAATCCACCATAAGCCTCAGCACCTATGTATGTCAGTAACAGTAATTGGTTGCGGTTGATTCCTTGATCGTCTCCATTCCGTGTCCCATCATTCGTAGAGTATATTTTTTAGATTAAATCGGCATTAGAATAGGACACTATAGCAATGGTCAACGGCTTGGGAACATGGGATGCAAGATGAACAGAAATGTATGATAAACGGTGCCCGTGACACTTGACTCGGAATTGAAATCAATTAACGAGGGAACGATCTAAAGTTCGACGTTTCCCCTTGTTCGGCGAACGGAATGAGAAAGATTGATTAAACCTACTAACATACAGAATTTGATTGTTCTAAGAATTTTATATCCAAATGGAAATAAATCATAGAGAGTTAAATTACTCTATTTTCAAGGTTGCATATTCACAGCAGAACACGCCATACACCCTCATCAGTTTATTGACCGTGGTTTTGCTCTATTAATAGTGACCTTGGGGTTTTCCAGCGTAAAAAGGAAACATTCGACATTATCTAAAGCTCGTGGGACGGACGCACCTCCGGAAATATCGACTGGGCACTGAGCGCTCTGAAATGGAGAAATTAGGAAAAAATCTTCCATTTTCGACTTTCAACAGTCAATCAGCATGCACGCTGGAGGATTAGATGGATATTATTTACCATCAGCAGGTACCGTAAACTGGGGGATCACTTTTTTTTATTCATTTTTGAATATTTTGAAAGAGGTTTCTTTTTCTTAATATCTAAAAGCTTTAAACCCTTACTGAGGTGAGGAGTATTAAACATGATCATTAGACTGCCCCAAATTTGTATGGGAAATTCAAAACCTGTGAAATGTTATACGCTGCAGGCTAAAATTGATCCTAGGCCTAGTACTAGGTCTCATGCCAAATTTGGGCCAGATCGGATCACGGGAAGGGGTCGCTCAACGAGCCTCAAGTTTGTATGGGATTTTGAGACATTTTGTTCGGGAGAAACATGAAAAACAAGTTTTTCAGCAATAACTTTGGTTCCCGTCGGCCGATTTCTTTCAAAAACGGGTTTTCTTAAAGCCTAAATTATGAAAAACATTTCATCCCAAGACTGCATATCGATAAGAGTTAAGACAAAAAAGTTATTAGGCTTCCAAAATGGGCAAACTTTTTTAAGGATGGTATTCATCACTGCTAATGAGTCGGGGTGGTCGAACTTATTGACGCCTCATTAGCAGTGATGAATACCACCGTAAAAAAAGTTAGCCCATTTTGGAAGTCCAATAACTTTTTTGTCTTAACTCTTATCGATATGCAGTCTTGGGATGAAATGTTTTTCATAATTTAGGCTTTAAGAAAACCCGTTTTTGAAAGAAATCGGCCGACGGGAACCAAAGTTATTGATGAAAAACTGGTTTTTCATGTTTCTCCCGAACAAAATGTCTCAAAATCCCATACAAACTTGAGGCTCGTTGAGCGACCCCTTCCCGTGATCCGATCTGGCCCAAATTTGGCATGAGATCTTGTACTAGCCCTAGGATCAATTTTAGCCTGCAGCGCATAACTTTTTCAAAAGTCGGGTCATTTGGGGCACTCTAATGATCATTGATTGCAGTAAATTCAATCGACATTGGTGATTATAGTTAAATGTTTGTTACAAAACCAGATCTCGAGTTTCGGGGTAACTTTGATCACCAAGGTTTTTACGTATCTCAACATCTTCAAATTTATTGTTTTGAAGCCATTCAGCACAGAAGTCTCAAAACATCGATAACAGTAATTTATTGTTTGGACGCAATTGAAGGATTCAATTTTTTTTTCAAAAACAAAAATGCTCAAAAGATGGACAATGTTGTTGCATACATTTAGGGGCAAAAATTATAAACATTTCCCAATATTTTTTGGCCTTAAAAACAAGCAAATTTTTTCTGTCATGCAACTCCCTACGTCCTCGTACTGTTCTCATGTTCTTTTTTTTCTTCAAACTGAACCATTTCAAAGGGTTTTTAGCTATTTTTTCTATACGGGCTTTTTCGTGGGAAATGACCGTTTTTTTAATATCCAGAAATTATCATCAAATTACCATAAAAATAACACTTAAACTGAAACTAAAGAAATAAAAAAGTTGAACTTTCGCATAAAACAACCCATTTGCTCCTAAATGCTCAAATTTGATCAGGAAAGATGTGTGTTAGTGAGTCATCAAAAAACCAGATATTTTATGATTTTAAAATTATATTTTGAGTATTGTTAAAAATATCCTAGTAAAAACGAAATTTAGCTCATTTGTAACTCAATTTACAGACTTTCAAACGTAGTCATCAGTTTTCAGATATTTCAACTTTATACATAGAAAATGATGATTATCTGATGAAAATCATGTTGATCAAAGTTACCCCGCTGATCAAAGTTCCCCCAGTTTACGGTACTACATATTTTAGTCTTGACTTGGACTTGAACTTGGACTTGAACTTGGACTTGGACTTGGGACTTGGGACTTGGGACTTGGGACTTGGGACTTGGGACTTGGGACTTGGGACTTGGGACTTGGGACTTGGGACTTGGGACTTGGGACTTGGGACTTGGGACTTGGGACTTGGGACTTGACACTTGGGACTTGACACTTGGGACTTGGGACTTGGGACTTGGGACTTGGGACTTGGGACTTGGGATTGGGACTTGGGACTTGGGACTTGGGACTTGGGACTTGGGACTTGGGACTTGGGACTTGGGACTTGGGACTTGGGACTTGGGACTTGGGACTTGGGACTTGGGACTTGGGACTTGGGACTTGGGACTTGGGACTTGGGACTTGGGACTTGGGACTTGGGACTTGGGACTTGGGACTTGGGACTTGGGACTTGGGACTTGGGACTTGGGACTTGGGACTTGGGACTTGGGACTTGGGACTTGGGACTTGACACTTGACACTTGGGACTTGGGACTTGGGACTTGGGACTTGGGACTTGGGACTTGGGACATGGGACTTGGGACTTGGGACTTGGGACTTGGGACTTGGGACTTGGGACTTGGGACTTGGGACTTGGGACTTGGGACTTGGGACTTGGGACTTGGGACTTGGGACTTGGGACTTGGGACTTGGGACTTGGGACTTGGGACTTGGGACTTGGACTTGGACTTGGACTTGGACTTGGGACTTGGGACTTGGGACTTGGGACTTGAGAAATGGGACTTGGGACTTGGGACTTGGGACTTGGGACTTGGACTTGGGACTTGGGACTTGGACTTGGGACTTGGACTTGGACTTGGACTTGGACTTGGACTTGGACTTGGACTTGGACTTGGACTTGGACTTGGACTTGGACTTGGACTTGGATTTGGACTTGGACTTGGACTTGGACTTGGACTTGGACTTGGACTTGGACTTGGACTTGGACTTGGACTTGGACTTGGACTTGGACTTGGACTTGGACTTGGACTTGGACTTGGACTTGGACTTGGACTTGGACTTGGACTTGGACTTGGACTTGGACTTGGACTTGGACTTGGACTTGGACTTGGACTTGGACTTGGACTTGGACTTGGACTTGGACTTGGACTTGGACTTGGACTTGGACTTGGACTTGGACTTGGACTTGGACTTGGACTTGGACTTGGACTTGGACTTGGACTTGGACTTGGACTTGGACTTGGACTTGGACTTGGACTTGGACTTGGACTTGGACTTGGACTTGGACTTGGACTTGGACTTGGACTTGGACTTGGACTTGGACTTGGACTTGACATGACATGATTTTTTGCATCTAAAAAAATGGAATATTCGGTTACTCTCTGTTATTAAAAACTCGATTAAAAAAAAATTTTAGGAATCTATTTTGGGTTGTTTTTGACGATTTTTGCAGCTCCAATGCTCTCCGTGCATTTAAGATTTTTGTTTTCATTTTGCATCGAACCTACCCAGAAGCGTGGGTTTTGGGTATCATATTACATCATTTTCTGGGGCTAGTGTCTACGAATGCTTCCCATTACTTATAGGTTGCTCGTCTAGCTGGCCACACAAATCCTGTTAATGTTTGGCCTCCCCCTTGGGTGGGTTTTAATATGTAAGGAATTTTTGTCACTGTGCAATGCTTCCTGTCTCTGACTCTGGACTGCGGAAGGTCGCGAAGCTAAATCAGTCCAAAGGGACTAAGTCCAAACTACCCTAAGAATGGATACGCAAGGAAGTCCCACAACTATTTGTCGTTTTGTGGCTGGGCTGGACATTCCCCCAGACTTTGGTTGTTTACGAAGGTACGAGAAACTGATGCAATACTGCCACCCTGTTGCTGTCGAATGGGCTGATGTGGCATGCGAGTTATGCTACGTAGATTACCTTCTGCCGGAATTCGGTTTTGGGACTTGGTTAACATAAAACACGTGGTCCGGTTCGGATCTTTTGCACGTGTGGCACATGGAGCTCTCTCTTGGATTAGTTTTATTTTTGATCATTTTAATTCAATTACTACTTCTTGGTATTCCCAGATAGAGGAGCACGTGTTTCAATCAAAAAGCTTTCAGAACAAATGTCATTAAAAGTTCCAAGATAACATAAACTAGGTAATTAAGAAACAATTGTACAATATCTTTCAATCAACCAAACGATTCAATCCAAAAGCAAAACGAAAAAAGAAATTAGTCAATCATTTGCGGGATGCTAATTACTGGAAGCGCCTGGGAGCTACATAGTTATCTACCCTGCAGAAAAATACTATAATACTACCCGCTTGGTGAGATGACGGGAGCTGAGAGCCGTTTGACCTTCGTTATCAGCAGTTCAACAGGGGATTGATTCCATGAAAACCGAAAAGTTAATGTTTTGTGAAATTCGAAATTAATGGCTGACCTCCGAATGTGAACCAATAATTGCAACGTTAAGTGGGAGCATGGTTCAAGGCTAGAGAGTATTACTAGCAAACTATTTAATATTTCATGGAGTTGGTAAATATGACGGTCCCAGACTATTTACATGGTAATTTCTGACAATCTAAATATTGTGACTCTCAATTTATTATTCAATGCAAACATTTGGAAAAAAAAGAAACAATACACAATTTCACTAGAATTGTGCAAGTTACTACAGGGCATTCATCACAGGATGATATTGACAGAGTTTGTAAATAATTTAGTTGTCAGTGATGACTTGAAGGCATGAATTGAATACTGAAAATTCGGAAAAGTGACAATATAAATGATGTCAAAAAAGAATATTGAAAGTTGATATATTGACTGATGAATTTCATAGACTCCGTATCTTAATTAAAACTCTTATTCTAGAACGGAGTGTTATGATCCGCATATTGGGACCTTTTTCGTATTATCTAACGGGTTTGCGCCTGGGATCTTCAGATCTTCCCATCATGTTATTTTTTAATGACTACAAAATGATGATGACATTATTTCTCACATTTTAAGCTAGTTTTTATTAAAAGTTTTTGATTTTCATATAAATCTAATAAACCGTACAAACACGCAGAAAAATAAATTGTAGAAGCAGAAGCAATAATATTTGGGCCAAAAATAATAAAAATTTCGGTTGGGAAAATGCACAAATATATTTTTGGTAACCCTGACAAAAATTATCGATTTCATTTAAAATTATCGTTTCATCTATATATAAAAAAATGAATTTCTGTCTGTCTGTCTGTCTGTCTGTCTGTCTGTCTGTCTGTCTGTCTGTCTGTCTGTCTGTCTGTCTGTCTGTCTGTCTGTCTGTCTGTCTGTCTGTCTGTCTGTTCCCTATAGACTCGGAAACTACTGAACCGATTTGCGTGAAACTTGGCAGGTGGAGGTATTAGAGGTAGGGGAAGGTTCCTATTATGGTTTGAGACCCCTCCCTCTCTCATGAAGGGAGGGAGGGGCCTCCCCAACAAAAGATAATTTTTTGCAAAACTCAAGAACCCATCAAACAAATCTTATCAAATTTGGCATGGGATGGTATTTGGGAACGACGAATATTTCTATGAATATAAGGTACCCCTCCTTCCTCTCAGTGGGGTGATAGGAAGGGGGGAGGGGGGCTAACTTACAATTTTTCATATAACTCGAAAACTAATCAAGATATTTAAACCAAATTTGGCACGGGAAGGTATTTGGATACGAAAAATATTTCAATGATTATTTGAGACCCCTCCCTCTTTCCAGTTTAAAGAGGGAGGGGCCTCTTTCATTTTTTTTACATAACTCAAAAACTAATAAAGCAAATGGAACCAAATTTGGTATGGGAGGGTAGTTGGTTACGAAAAATATTTCTATGATTATTTGAGACCTCTCCCTCTTTCCATTAGGGAGATATAAAGGGGGGAGGGGGCCTCTTTTATAATTTTTTACATAACTCAAAAATTTTTATGAAAGTTTAATGGCATTGCGGTGAACTTGATACTACGAAAATTCTTGATAGAAGAATTAAAGATTGAAATTAAATGACGGATAGACAAAGCAGATGCTTAATAGAAGAAAATTGAAAGATGTTGAAAATGAGCCAAGAGCATATTTTATGGAAAGCTTCAAAGGTGCGTTCTAGACCCTTTGTCCCACATCAATTGAATGGCTGAGAGAAGTAATAGCGAGAGGCGCAATTACGTTCACCCATACATCCAACCCGATGGATTGGTAAAGCACGTGCTTCCCAATCGGACAAAAAGTCTAGACCGCATGGCTCTGGTGAAGCTTCCCTTTTGCTGAACCAGTTCAAGCGATGTGTTATTGGTTGTTTCGGATTCCGTTTTTTATCGGCAGCGCTACTTATTGTTTTCACGCAAGTACCGTAAACGTCCCTACTTTTGCCAACTATTTAATTATTTTGAACTGTATTTCGAAATATTTACCCCTCATTTAAACCCCCCAAAGCCAAATGATTTTATTCTTTTTAACGAATAGTCACCGTTGATTATTATTTTTATGAAAGTTTAATGGCATTGCGGTGAACTTGATTGGGAAGCACGTGCTTTACCAATCCATCGGGTTGGATGTATGGGTGAACGTAATTGCGCCTCTCGCTATTACTTCTCTCAGCCATTCAATTGATGTGGGACAAAGGGTCTAGAACGCACCTTTGAAGCTTTCCATAAAATATGCTCTTGGCTCATTTTCAACATCTTTCAATTTTCTTCTATTAAGCATCTGCTTTGTCTATCCGTCATTAAATTTCAATCTTTAATTCTTCTATCAAGAATTTTCGTAGTATCAAGTTCACCGCAATGCCATTAAACTTTCATAAAAATAATAATCAACGGTGACTATTCGTTAAAAAGAATAACTCAAAAACTAATTAAGCAAATGGAACCAAATTTAGCATGGGCGGGTATTTGGGAACGTGACATGTTCTAATGATTGTTTAAGACCCCTTCCTTCTTCCAGTGGGGGGGGGGGGGGGGGGGGGTAGGAGTTTCATGCAATTTTAACTGCATAACTCAAGAACTCCAACAGCAAATGGAACCAAATTTGGCATGGAACGATATTTGGGTACGAGAAATGCTTCTATGAATATTTGGTATCCCTCACTCCTTCAAAGATGTGGATGAAAAGGGGGAGGAGAGGTCTCCCTTACAGTTTTCAGTATAACTGGAGAGTTGATCGAGCAAATTGAACCATGTTAGGCATGTGAGGGCATTTGGATACGAGAATTTTTTCTATTATAAATTGAAGCCCCAACTTTTTTCAGCGGAAGGATATAATGGGAGAAAGGGGGGCTTCCATACATTTTTTTTGCATAACTCGAGAATTAATTGTGCAAATGAAACTACATTTGGCATCAAAAAGTATTTGAGTACGAAAATACTTTTTCTATGTGAAACAATTCCTTTCTTGCAGTAGGATGATAGAATTGGAGATACAGAAAGGGGAGGGTTTTTTTTTATAAAATCCGAGAAATGGACAAAACTTAACATGGAAAATCATTTTGCTATGATTCTACGAATATCTGACACACCATCCTCCTTTCAGTGAGTAGGTACATAGGAGGAGGGAGGTGAGCCCAATACAATTTTGTTAGCATAAGTTCTCAATTTATGCAAACGAAACCAACAAATGGAAATAAATATGGCATGGAAAGGTACTTGGTTACGAGATATGTTTCTACGAATGTTATAGACCCTTACGCTTTACAGTGTAGAGAGGGGAAGAAAGCAGGGGGCTCCTTATAAATCATGTTGTAAAGCTTAAAAACTTATCAACCAATGGAGTTATATTTGATATAAGAGGATTTTCGGGCACGAAAAAAAGGGTATGATTATTAAAGACCACGACCTCCATTCAGCAGGGGGTGAAGGGAAGGACAGGGAAGGCTCTCTTAACATTTTTTAGCATAAATCCAGAGAATATCAAGCAAAAACAACCATATTTTATAAGTTGGATTGTTTGCGTACAATTAATTTGAGACCCTCCTTTTTCAGGGCGGAGCTTAAAGAAGCAGATTAAAATTATCAAATCTTTAACACCAATTAATAGATCAAAATTCATAAAATTAGTTTAAGTCATCTTTGTGTTGCGATTCGAAACTCCAGCTGCAGCTCTCATTTTAAAGCGGTTTCAAAATAATGTCAACAAAACAATAATTTATATATAGTTTGAATAATTCCTGAAAATATCATATGTTTTGGAAAGGTGTGGCAAAGCACACCGGGTCAGCTAGTTCGAAATAAAATACACCCTTTTTCAAAGTGATCCATAGTTTTGACCAAAATAATAAAATTTTTTTGGGTAAAAAATAACTGAATGCTGGTGGTTTCAATTTGACAAAACTTCTGTGGTTCCAAATAACAAATTATGAATTTCAAACCAATTGGTACAGATTTTTAAAATGCAATACACACTTGATTTTAATTTTTTTTTATTTATCAAATAGAATTAACATACATAATCAAATCATGAATTTCATTATAAATTTTCTTATAATTCTTCACTCACATCAGCCATATACATTTCTCTTAGACAAAGCAGTGTTTCTAGCAGCTGGAACCTGGAACTGGACCACCACCATCACCTAAAGTCTGCTTCATTTAATATTGGAACAAATTCTTTTGCTCATTGTGGCGCTCCTAGTGGACGGATTTGGAAACTTTTTTCACCCACGTGTCGGGAAATTCATTACCTTTCACCATGTATTTATGTCATAACACCAAACGATAGCATTTTGAAAAACAACCGCCATGGAAGCCGAACGGAGAGATCAAATTGTGCACAGTTTTCTTACGAGTACGAGTACGAGAATTTCTTCGAAACAGCAATAAATAATTTTTTTAATTTTTTTTATGAAAGAGTAAAGAAAATGCTACATTTGTATGAAAACAAATTATGAATTCGTTAATAAATGACTGAACTACACGCAATTGTTTGTGTTCCAATATTAAATGAAGCAGACTTTACATCCGTCGAACTTGGTCAGCACTTGGTCGTACAGCTTTCGAGCACGGATTCTGGCCACATTGTTCTGCTTCAGCGTCCGATTTGGCTGTTTGCTGGCTCGGGATGACCTTATTCCTTCCCGGAGACGAATTCGTCGCACCGCACTGTGAGCGGCCTGGAACTTATTGGCCAAATCGCGGCCTGAAAGATTGGGATTCCTCTTGACGGCCTTGATGACTTTCCCACGCAGTTTCCGGTCGACAGTTCCACTCCGACGCTTCGAATGCGGCTTCCGAGCCGTCGTCAATGTTTCCTTGTACTGCTTGATAACACTCCATACGGTATTTCTGGGCATTTTAAGCTGTTTAGCTAGCTCCGATGCCGACAATGGATTTTCAAGAAAACTGTGCACAATTTGATCTCTCCGTTCGGCTTCCATGGCGGTTGTTTACAAAATGCTATCGTTTGGTGTTATGACATAAATACATGGTGAAAGGTAATGAATTTCCCGACACGTGGGTGAAAAAAGTTTCCAAATCCGTCCACTAGGAGCGCCACAATGAGCAAAAGAATTTGTTCCAATATTAAATGAAGCAGACTTTAGTAGATCTCGCCATTTACTATGCCCTTTGTCACGAAAGGCTCACTCCTCAGTCCGCTAGAAAAGCTGGCCTGCCAAACGAGATATTTGGAGGCGAACATCGACATTTTTTTCTTCTTAAATTTGTCGTCTACATCGAACTTGCTTTTGCTGGTAAAAAACTCCGACCGCGGAATTTGCTTGAAATCTGCTTTTATATACGTTTCGTCGTCCATCACACAGCCATATTTTGTCAGCATCTTCTCGTAGAGCTTCCGTGCCCGAGTTTTAGTCGTCGATTGCTGACACTCATCGCGGTTTGGGAAGTTTTGTATCTTGTATGTATATAGTCCAGCTCTCTTCTTTGCATTCTGGACGTATGAAGCTTTGCGACATGCCGATCTTTTTACCCAAATCACGGCTTGAAACGTAGGGATTTGCTTTAATAATCCACTTCACCTTTCCCTCCGTATTTTTGTTGAAAGTCCCAGCTTTCATCCAGTTCCTTTGCCGTGGTCCAACGTAAACCGCTCCTGAAACACTCTGGAGACAGTTGAAAAGAGAATGTTCAAATTTTTTCCCAACTGCCGGTGCGACAATTCAGGAAATTCCAGGTGTTTGGAAAGAATTTGTTTCCTCGACTCGCGTTGGTTCGCTTCCATTTTCGTTGAATCGAAAAACGCGGCTTTGATTTTGACAGCATGTAAACAATACACATCAATTAGAAAGTGTGCAAAATTTGGTGGATTTTTACCCGATGGTAAAAAAATTATGCTCTGTTGAATGTGTCACAATAATTTCGTGATCGCCCTTCAAAACCATCACCCAAATTCGTCAGCTTTTATTTAGTCGCTTATAGTCGGCTATTTGAGGACAGCTACATCGACAGAATAATTAACTGGCATTGCTTTGAGACCCTATTGTAGAGAATTTTATCAATCATCCATGTACCTCACAGTGTGTTTCGTAGAAGGACTTGAAGAAAAAAAAATACAGTAACGCTAATTTTTGCATGGGCAGAAAGAAGAGCCTTTCCCGGATCATTTTCACCAAAAATTAAAATATTTGGTCGGTGACCCCCCATACAAATTTTTTTTGGAAATTTTCTATTTGAAATCTTAAAAAAAATAAACATACATTTTAAGTTTTTTTTAAATTTCAGAGGTGCTAATTCTCTTAGTTCTTACTTCCAATATTTTTATTTGAACTGGTAGCTCAACAATCATATTAAAAACTTTGAAATTTTTTTAAAAATTATTTCAAACTAGTTACAGAGCTGTTGAAACGAAGAAAATTGCATAAAAATATCTCCTAATCCTAAAATTTAAAAATCAGCTGGTAAATCCTGCCAGCAGTCTCAGAGGGTAAAATTATCTGAAATTATTAGAATTATCTGGAATAATTTGAATCCATTTGAATCCATTATCTTTCGATTTTCTGATTGTAGAAACACTGGAGTGTATTTTATTAAAAAAGCTCAATGATTAAAAAAATCAGTTAATACACTAGGAACCGCTATAACTTTTTCGTGATAACGCTTATGCTGATGCGATCTGGAATAGAAAAGTTTGTCTAAATTCAAGCTATTCAAAAATTAAGAAAATCAATTTTCAAAATTAAACGATCCGTTAAAAACAATTTTTGATGAAAATACTTCTCCTGAGTCAAATGTCTTAAAATCCCATTCGAACTCCAGACTCAATGCAAGTCACTACAGCAGATTTATCTTGCTTAAATTTTGCATGTTACTTTCTCTTGATAAAGTGATTAATATAAGCCTGTAGTGTTTTATAAAATGGTTTATTTCTATTTTTGGGCCCAATTTTAGTAACCCTCCTGTACACTTTGATTCTCCAATTTTATTAAAAGAGCAAGCATTACTTTCAATGTTAAATATTGCTACCTTCTACAGTTTTCACTATTCGCTATACTATAAAAATAATCTCTTGAATTCTTTGTTTTAAATTAAATTTCAAAGTATCTACGATTTTTTAAATCGATGAATCTAGTCTAAAACTGTAATAAATTTGAAATTATTCAGTAAAAAAAATGCATTTCTATCTTTTTGACGATCCTAAATTTATAAAAATCAAAGTTTGTAGGTTTTTTTGATGATGAATCTTGTCTTAAAATGCATCTTTTTGTCGATTTTAAATTACAAAAATCAACAGTATTGTTGGAAAAAATGAATTGCAAATAATCGATAGCAAACTAGCCTGAAATGTGTTAGATTCATCATGTTTTGTTCTTCCCATACTTATTTTAGTTATTCTACTTAACACTGCAGTTCTTCTTTATTGGAGAACATAATTGATGCATTAATGTAACAGTAAAAAAAATTCATAATTTCTACAATTTTTTACCAATTGTGGTTAAAACCTCTAGGAATCATTTTTTTATATCATTAGTTTGAATTAACCATAGAAATCAATTAAAACTAAAATATTTAAGAGGCTAAAATCTGGTCAAAAACCATCGATGAAATTGAAACTTTTCCTGAAAAAATAATTTTTCATCTTTGATCCATGATTCGAAAATATCAATAGTATTGAAAATCTTACGCAACAATGAAGTTCAGATGATTTATAGAAAACATATTCACCCTCAATATGAGAAAAAGTAATTTAAAATTGATGATGATGCTGAGATTTGTGTAAATTTTAATCTGAGGTAAAAGAGATTGAAAAGTACCATAAACGAGTGGTATCATCGAAATTTTTTTTTCTAAAATGCGTATTCACACACCCATAGAAGAGGTTGCAAAAATCCAATGCCTATTTAGCATATCTCTGTGCCGATAATGCGCTGAAATGTGCACTATGCCGAAGACGGTATGTTTGAAAAACCGTAACTGGCATAAGGACTCGGCTCCCAACCAAAATGATGCATGACCACTACATTTAACGAAACAAGAAAAACATTTTATGGGATTTCCTTCCTATTGGATAATTCATCCCAGAAACGAGAAAATAAAAACTAAACCCACAGCGCCGTAGGGAGAATCGAACTCCAATCACCAACTATATCGCATTGCCAGTCCGACACTTAAACCAGTGTACTATTTGAGCTGCATGCAGGACGAGGAATATTTGTCATAGGCTGAAAGAAATATTTTTGTTATTGCTTTTGATACACACGCACAGCTTAGCCGGTGGTTGTTTGCCGGTGGATTGAATTGAAGCAATGTTTTTTTTTTGTTGCTTTTACTACATACACACGCACAGCTTGGCCGTGGTTGTTTGCCGGCGGATTGAATTGAAGGAATATTTTTGTTGTTGCTTTTGCTACATTCACACGCACAGTGCTCGGTTCGCTGGCTGCCTCCTTATGCCCAGAAAAATCTAAAAAATAGTTTTAAGAAAACCAAAAATTACTGCGGTAAACGACAGTTGTGACTTTTTTTGCTGCCATTTTTAACTCCTGGAAAAAATATGTGTACTTATAATTTTTTTTTGTGATGAAAATTGTTGATGTTTTGATGTGTACAAGCATTATTTATTGTCAAAATTGGTGGATGATGTCTACTGGCCGCTGCAACAGCTGGAGCCTGTGCCAGAGCTGATTGGAAATGACGAAGAACCTTGTACAGAGAGCATCGAGCGTCTACACATAACGACCGATAAATCATAAAAAAGCTCAACGAAAAGTACATTTCCACCAACGTTGATTTTAGCGATGAACTCGGAAACAAATTTGGCGTACGAAGTGAAAAGTGGCGAATGGGATTTTACCGGAGTAGGAGAACAGGAATAACCGGTTCAAAAATACTGATGGAAGAGATCAGCATCCTAGACCTGCCTGGATAAGCGTCAACCTAAGAAGTTTCTGGTGAGATCAATCCAATTTTTTTTTAAATTTCTGATTTCAACTGTACACTTTAACATAATCACTTTATAACCTTACCCTTCATAATCATAAGAAGCGTTTGGCATGGAACTCCACGCTTCATCTCTCCCTTGTTCCTGTATCTTTTGCATTTTCATCACATGGTTGGCCTGGCCGTAGTAGTATCTGCAATGCATGTTCTATGTATCAGATACTATGTTGAAAAGAAAAATGAGGAACGCAAGTTTTTCATTTTCCAGGATGCATACAAGTTTTGGCCATGTTGGTGTTAGGAAAAGAAGAAGAAGAGAAGAGAACCAAAAATTACTGCAATTGTTGTTTTTATGCGTAATGGATTTTATGGCGTCACAGATATTTTTAAAAACTACTATTTCCATACGTTTTCATTAGATTTTTCAATAAAAACAAATTTTGTTGCAAGTTAACCCTTTTTCTAAATATAGTTAAAATCGCATGTTTTAAAAAAATTAAAAATTTCTGAAGAATCCAATAATTTTTCTGACAATGTTAATTAAATGTTCCTAAACCTTAAAATTTTTTATGCATAAGGGGTATGATTATCTGTGGATATAAGTTTTTTAAAAGCCATTGAACTTGAAAAGTGTTGCATGTTGCCCCAGTTGACGGTATTTAATGACTTTGAACATGAAATATTCAGAATAAGGTTTAATGGTGTCTGAAAGTACTGTTTGCTTCACTGAATATCATGCAAAAAATACCATTGTACAGCTCAATTATGATGCAACTTTCATCTTAAGACACCTAAGTAGGCCAAAAACTCTTCAAGAGTTATGAAAGAAATAATGACAATAAATCTTTTTTTTTGTTACGCTTCTAACAACATGGGAGCAAAAGTACTTATCAAAGCATTTAAAAACACAATTTTTTGTACTTTGTAAAGAGTTTGTTGCAAACTGACTTCAAGTTTCAACCAATAATAAAAGTATCATATTGTTGATGTAATATACCCAAATAGGGAATGTTGCTTTTACAGCCTGTTCATATACTGAGTACTTTAACTGTTCGATCAAAGATCATTATAAAGCATAGCTATTTCCAATAATAGAAGTTTTCAGTTCAGTTTGGGAACACAAAAAAGTGGTTGAAAAAAACAAATATAGCATGCTTCAGGAGCTGAGCACTGCTGCTGTTTTCTGATTTACGGTGAAAAACAAAGTTATGTAGCTTTGAAATATGGGTTTATTTTATTTACAAAAAAAATATAACCGAATCTAACTCAAAAAGTAAAAATTTTAGAAACCTTCAGAAATATGTTTTTAAGTCGTAAAAATGTACCAAATTTTTAATTTTGGGAAGATCTGAAGACCCTCGGCGTAAATTGTCCCCATAAATTAAACGATTTAAGCTATAGATAACCCCATTCATTTTTTCAAACGTCTAATAAATTTTTGTTTTACGGAACCAGGATTCCGTTTTTTCTAAATCATTAGTTTGCTTACAACTTACTAAAATTCTCCAAATTATTATTGAAATGAATTGGCCCAAGTAGTTGTATTTAAGAAGTAAAATTTTGTATTTCCAGTTAATTATTTAAAGTAACGGTTTGTTTAAAAAAAAAATAATTCAAAATGCAGGATAATTACATAATAAACTAAATTTAAATTGGTTAGATTTTACTCATTTTAAGCGGATTTGTGCCAACGCAAGAACTTAACTACACAATTAACAAACGAGATATTACAGGACACGACACTTGACGTTCTTACAAACGGAAAAAAGGATTCAAAATTACCTTTTTTGTCAACCGGTTTCGGGCTCGATGTTGCACATCTATAGAACGATGTCCGACTGATCACACGAAGAAATTACTAGCAGGATCATACTACGTATGTCGTAGTATTCGTCGAAAGAAGGTTCCTTTATGAGATTTTTCTTTCCTATAGATCACCTTTTCCCAGTTTATGGAGTGATCCATTTCCGTTGCGTGGGTGTCTACTCTGGATTCATTGACCATGTTGTTGTCTACAGCATTCCTGTGTTCTTTAAGTCGAACTTTAAATTTGCGACGAGTTTGGCCAATGTAAATAGCTGGGCAACTCTCACAGGGAATCTTATCCTTCAAGGAGACCACCCAGACAACCATTTGGTGGGTATTTCGAATTTGCAACGCAAATATACGTGTAAACATATCGTATATAATGTAGCAAAACCAGTATATACGTATCATTTTGGAGGCCATATAGGTACATTAGCAAACATATTCTTGATTTGGATTGTATTAAATTACGATTTGCACGACTTGCCATGCGCATCATTCACGACAACCCTGATTCTTTTTGGAATATACTATGACAATTTACATCATCATATAGATGATGGAGGTTGTAATATACGACATTTATCGTAACAATATGGTAAGTTTGACGACTTATTTGGTCGTCTTTTGCGACTTGAGTGCAGGGCTCTCATTTCCCGTCAGTTGAATAAAAAAAAGGATTTTTTTTATACTTTAAACCAATCAGTTTATTCATCCATAAAAAAAATAAAAATAAGATTATTTCAAAGAAATGCGTTTTTGCTGTCAATTTCAAGTTTGTATCGTAAAAATTTATTATTTGCCTGATTGCTGATTTTATTGTTAGTACCTGGACTTGATCCCCTGACCATACGATCTGCAGCTCATGATGATTCCTCGACGCTATCTGGAATATATAAATTCAAGGGGATTTGCTTCAAAGGCATTAAACCAAAAGCAAATCGTATATTTCTATAACTTAAATCTTTTAAATCGTAGAACACTTCATCGATGATCTAAAAATAGACCAACATTTTAGAGCCTCCTTTAATTCGATTCCAATCATCGATGTCCCATTATCATAAACGATTTTATTGAACTTTTTTTGTATTCTTTTACGATTGCCAGCAAATACGTTTCACGAAAATCAGACATGCGAATTAATTTGCAAAGGTGTACGATTGCATGCACATTATTACGAATCAATGCAGTTATATACGTTGTTTATTTCGAATTATTTTATGCATAGAACGACAAAATCTCTCAGTCACGGCTGATCACTGTATATCGGTCGTTTCACGGTTTTTTTTACGAATTGTCGTACACAAAGGTCTAGTTCATATGTACATAAATTCGAGTCTCTCTTCTTGTCGTAATAAAATCATGCAATGCTTTTAAATACGATAAAGAATATGCATGGACCGCACATTGTAGGTGCAGATATACGAAAATGAGTATAAATGACATTCTATACGATGTAATCTGTAAAAGAAAATACGACTTCTGGTTGTCTGGGCAACCGATCCTTAAGGGAGTTGCCGCTCTTGTATGCTGTTTTTAGACCGTGTTGGAAAGGATTTTTGTTATCCCATTAGTTAGTTTTGGGTGGAACGGCAGGCTAACTCTGTAGGGCTCTTCCTTCTCTGGCCTGAAAGTGGTACTTAGCATCACTTCGGTACTTTTTTCGGGCATGTTTTCGGAGAATTTTGAGTGCAAATTCGTTGTCAAAACCGTTAAAAAAACCCGCCTCAAGGATTTTATGTTTTTCTTCTTCAAATTCTGCCTTTTCCATAAGGATATTGTACAGGCGGTGCGCCATGGAATGGAAGGCGGCTTGTTTTTGCGCACCAAATTGGTTGGAATCTGCTGTTGCTGGAGAAAAGTGAAAGACTTTTCCCACGTGTCTGGTGGCGCTACGTCGATGACATCCTTGCCTCGGTAAAGGAGCGTTATCTCACACAGACATTAGATCTTTCAAACTCCAAACACAGGTCGATAAAATTTACAGTAGAAAAAGAAGTTGAGGGAAAACTCCCTCAACCCACAAGATACTACACAATCACCAACAAATGACTTTATTAAAATTCAGACTCCTATGTTTCAAACTATGCTCTTTGGGTTTTACGCCAGGGAAATTATAACAAAATTACTGTTTATTTTGCAGAGTAAAATTCATCAATAAAAAATGAATTGAGAAAAATGCGTTGTTTTTTTTCTCATTTTTTTTACATGTACCTGAGAGATAACTACTTTATGAAAATTTGAATGAAAAATTCTTGAATATTTTATATGAAAACAAAGGAAATACTTAACGAAAATGATTATATCAAAAATCAACATTTAATTTTGATGATGATTTTGAAAAATAGCTTAAGTTATTTTGATTCTTGAAAACTTTTCATCACTTTTCCTCAGTTTTTGTGAAAGCACGTATTAACAATGCACCCCGATTTGCACGGCTTTTTTACATGGTTTTCGGGAATAAGCAAGGTTTTTTACGCAGTTTTTGCAAATAATACGGTATCTGAGAGAAGATATGCATGTTTCATGTCTCAATTCTCAGTTCTCAGTTCTCAGGTCTCAGGTCTCAGGTCTCAGGACTCAGGTCTCAGGTCTCAGGTCTCAAGTCTCAGGTCTCAGGTCTCAAGTCTCAGGTCTCAGGTCTCAGGACTCAGGTCTCAAGTCTCAGGTCTCAGGTCTCAGGTCTCAGGTCGCAGGTCCCAGGTCTCAGGTCTCTGGTTTCAGGTCTCAGGTCTAAGGTCTCATGTCTCTGGTCTCAGGTTTCAGGTCTCATATTTTAGGTCTCGGGTCTCAGGTCTCAGATCGGAGTTTTGAGGTTTCAGGTCTAAACTCTCATGTTTCATGTCAGGTCTGAAGTACTGGTAACAAGTCGCAGGTCCCAGGTCTCAGGTGGTCTCAAGTGTCAGGTTTCATGTCTAAAGGCTTATGTCTTTACGGAGAAAAAAGACGACTGTTGTTCTAAATATTTTAGCTGGTTAAACCAATCATCAAAGCGTATTTGATATTTTTTTCATCCACCTATGAATATAATAGACTACAACTACAAACTGATGATTGTCCTTATGCAATCAACTATGAATGTAACAGATTCAACTTCAATGGTATAATTGATTCAATTGTAAATATGGTAGATTAAACTCGATTGTTTGATTGATTTTATTCATTCAACTATAAATATAATAGATTCAACTATACATTTCTGGTTGACCTTCCACATCCAACTTTAAATATGATAGATTCTATTGTAATGGTATAATTGATTAAACTGTAAATACGATAGATTCAACTACAAATGTACAATTGATTTTAGGCATTGAACTATAAATATTGGATAGCAGTAATTGTGACAAAATTTTTCCTCTCTTCAGGTTAATTTTAGCAAATGCGACAGCAACTAAACTGCAAGCGGAGGAAACTGATGCCGCTGGAGGAATCGGTAGTAGACATCCCGGTTGGGTGGCACCAATTTGCGTTTCATCGGTAAGCAGAAATGACTGGACAGTGCCAAAATCATTGATGTGCTTACCGCTATCTCGAACAAAGCATTATCATATTATTCGTTGTTAACATAATCTTTTTTGTGTTTACAAATAAACAAAATATGTATAAAACATAAATCGAAATAATAATAAATGCAGGAAAACTTAAAAAAAAACCACAACTATGAAATATAGTTGAACGTTCAAAATCAATCATAGAAATATAATTGATTCAATCATATTTAAAGGTAAATCAACCATAGCTGTATAGTAGACTAGTTCACTTTTCGGCTTTTTTCGCAGATCAAAGCCGAACTTATATGGGTTGTTCCTCATGCATTTTCAAGTATTTCTGCAAATTTTGAGATCATTTGAACTAGTCTCTGTTCTGCGCAATGAGTTTTCGTGAAAAAAGTCGATTTTTCTTGAAAATATTCTTATGAGAGTTCTAGCAAGCCACTGTTATCATAATACGGTAATTTTTTGTTGCATGGTGGTTGATATTATAACCATTTTTATGAATCTGTTCGAGATAATCGTTCAAAACAAACCGAAAAAAATTAAAAAATCATAAACTATCAACTTGTACAGAAATTTTACTTACAAGTTGAGAGTTAAAAATCTATAGTAAATCAGAAAAAAATTGTTTTACAAAATCTTTTTTTGTAAAGCTAGCCCTATTTATTATAAGTCCGGCTTTGATCTGCGAAAAAAAAACGAAAAGTGAACTAGTCTACTGTATAGTTGAATCTACAATCTATTCAGTTGAATGCCCAGCATCAGTTGAATTTATAAAATCAATCATTCAATTGTAGTTGAAGCTAGCATATTCATAGTTGAATTTATAAAACCATTCATACAAATATAGTTGAATATTTGATGAATATAGTTGATCGAGAATCAATCATCAATATGATTGAATATGGGCGAAATATAGTTGAAAAAACTATACTTTTTTCTGCGTATCTGGTCTCAGGTCTCTCATGTCCAATGTCTCATAACTCATTTGTGTAAAAAACATCTCTCATGTTTCAAGTCTCAGGTCTCAGGTCTCAGGTCTCATGTCGCAGGTCTCAGGTCTCAAATTTCATGTCTAAGTATCTGAACTTTCAGAGCAGGTCCCTCAGTCCCAACTTAAATTTTTCATATTTCACACAATTTTCGTGAATCAACACTGTTTTTTACACCGTTTATTTCACGCGGTACGTATACCAGTGTCCCAGCAAACTTAAAATTGCATTAAAAATGACAACTCAAGTAACTAAAAACGTTACTGCGAATCGTAATTCCAACTAACGCAAGTTAAATGTAGTAAAAATAGTTACTCGAGGTCGGATTAAATGGTTTAAATCGGATACTTATGATAAAAAACCTCCATGTTTGCAGATTTTGAAGACGATTTTGTTCCTTTTTTTCTCCCGCGTGGATCAAGTGAGAGAACAGCTTTGTTTTTCTGTATGCGACCATCAGTGCAACCAGATTGCAGATGATGTATTTGCAAGAATTGCCCAATGACAGAGGCAGCAAATATTGTCGCTGGCAACGGATCGCATGCGTTGAGAGAAAAAACTTGTGCTCTCTTGCATTCTTTCAGTATGTATGAATATGGTGTCAATTATCGTCCAAATCGTATACTCTTATCGCTTTAGCCAGAAGTTGAAAATATGTATGTATATTGCCTCCACTTTGGTAGGTAAATACAGTTTTTTCCAGTTTCATACGATCATTCTATGTTGTATATGAAACGTATAACAAAGTTGTTGAGAAATATACCTACAAAAATGTTTGCTGGGGTAAATAAAACTTTACTGCATTTTAAAATGATAGAGTTCATGTGTAAACAAAAAAGGGGGAATGATGAAAATTTTTAGACAAACATCATAAATATGTTTTTACGTACTTTAATGGTGATAAAGTACAACAACCAAAACTAAAATTAAATAAAAAATATATAGAGGAGATTAGGGCATAATGGCCATCTAAAAAAGGACGCTAATTTAATCAAAGAAAACAGCAATAATTTGTAAGTAACTTCATTGTTTCGTGTTCAGACACTAAAAAAGTCAATTTCTAAGGGGCTTAAATTTGTAAAAAATAGATAAAAACTTTAAAAAATGCATTTTAATTTTTTTTTTTGCCAAAAGCTGAAAATCAGTCAATGTAGGGGCATAATGAGAACCCCCACTGGGGCAGTATAAGCACCATTAATCGGGGCACGATGAGCATTTTTTGCCGTAGAATCTAGCAGCGAATTCAACTCGATGAAGTCAACTGAATTATAGAGAATTGTTTCATCTGATTTGGTTTATTGGTTAGGTGTCAGAAAAGTAATCAGAAGACTCGAGATCAATTCCTTTCCGAGGTTCTTTGTTTTCATTTACCATTCATGATCGATTATTTCGATTGTTGCATTCTACCCAGCTAACATGAAATCGTAATAGAAATGATAATCCAAATCGAATATTAAGACATTTTCAATAACCATCGTAAACAAGTTGGTATTGAGTGATTTTCTACCATTCATTTACGACAAGCTTTGCCCAAAAAAAGTTGAATCGGATAGCAGTTTAGTCAATTCGTAAATATGTCCCCAAATAGTTGAGAACACGCTAATTCGACATTTACGATTTGAGCGAACTGATTTACGATAAATGGGCGATCCTTCCTTCTTTCTTCCTTTGACCGGTTCGTGAACAGAAAATCTTACATATAGAGCTATAGCGCGAGTCATTTCAACTGATGAGTTGGCATCGTGGTAAGATACCGGACAGACAACTCGGACGCTGGAGTTCAAATCTCGGTCGGGGAAATTTTTTTTTCGTTTTACTCAAATTACTTCAAATTGTATATTTTGCATTTTGTGGGGAAATCGAATCGTTAAAATCTTGTCATTGTAGATATATCGCCTCCACTTTTATAGCTATATGCTATTTTGGTAAGTTTAATACAATCTTTTCATCTGGTATATTCGTTTGAATAATTCTGTTGTTCCTGCGATATACCCTCTTAAATGTTTGCTGGGTATTTATTTATTTATTAATGATCCTAGGCTAAGTCTTTTATCTGAGTCTGAACTTGAAAAAAAACCTCGATCACACTTTAATTTGTAACAAAACACTTTTTAATACTAGCTTTAATTTGGTTTCTAGACATATTCAGGCTGATTTCTTCTGCATATGCGTTGTAAAGTGCCATCATCCTGTACATTGGTTCGTTTCTTGCGTAATTTTGGATCCTGTTTGATAGCAAACTATTGCGTCCTTCGTTGAGAGATATCTGTGAAAACAAGTACGGCGAATAATACCTTCCACTTGCCAAATCCTTCAAAAACAACGCGTCAATTGACTTCCTGCGATTTTCAAGCGAATCCAGTCCGACCAGCATGCACAGGGCTCGATAAACCGGCATTGCCTCTTGCCATCCAAGGTTTCTTAGCGCGTATTTGAGAAACTTCTTGCATTATACGGATAGTGGCATCATCCGCTGAACAAAGCACCAGATACATGATGTAAGAAACATTTAATGACCTCTCCCACATCTAATCAATAGACTAAATCGTCCGATGTAAACTTGTCAAGCTGTGGTTCTATAATTTAGGTGAATCATCGAGTCGAATTCGCTGCTAGACTCTACGGCAGAAAATGCTCATCGTGCCCCGACCAATGACGCTCTATACGCCCCGGGTCAACAAAATAAAGTAAAAACGCGTTTTAAAATTGATTATATGGAAAAACCAGAAATTTAATGATGGTGGAAATTGATGAACAATGGTACATCATGTTACAGTGCGTATTTTATAGATCAAGGTGATTTAACAACCATAAGAGTTTATTTTCCAGTGCTCAAAAATTATAATATTTTCGTCACTTGAGAACCTAGTTGGTTTTTTTTTAATATGTTTGTAAAGATGATGAATAAATGGAGTGCTTAATATGCCCGGGGGCTCGTTATGCCCTTATCTCCCCTAGTACTCAAAAATGGCATAACAGATAAAAAAAGTTATAAAAAGAAATAAACAAAAAAAGACAAAAATTGATAAAAATAGCTAATAACTGAAATGATGAAGAATGACAAAAATATGAAATATGAAAAAAAAAACATTAGAAACAAAACAAGAAAAGTGCTAAATGCATCCAAACATGATACAATATAAAAATCGACTAAAAGGGTTGAAAATTTACTAAAAATTACATTAATGATTATTAAGAGTTTTTTTTATGTAGAAATAACTGAAAAAAGGTGTGAAAAAACCGTTTTATTTTGATAATATTCGGTTTTGGCAACATTTGACGTGTTGCCAAAATCGAACGGGGTCTGTATTCAAAAATAAAATGGAATAGGAATTCAAATTGACTGCCTTTTGCCACAAAATTTTTAAATAACTGAGCAAAATTTTTCACTGTCGATAGAAGTTGGTTTGCTAGACTTCAGGTTATTCGTCAAATCACGTGATAACTAAATATTCATTTGTTTTAAAAAGTGCAATTTCTATGCCGAAGATTTAGCTACGGTCAACAGAGGAAATTGTTAATGATGAGTGATGAAAAATAGAACATTTCCATTCTTTTCGTAATCGTTTCTTTATTGGAATTGTTTGGTATTATAGATTCTTTGTAGTTTCGAATGAATATTTTGTGTATCTGCACAAAAATGACACAAAAGAAAAAAAAATCAAAATTCAAGAACAGGTACACACAGAAAAAAAAACAAAACAAAGTGTAAAAAGACATCAATGACAAATTTTACAAGAACAATAAAAAAATAAAGAAAATAAAGAATGTATAATGTGACTTAAACAATTTAAAAAATAATAAAAATTGAAATAAAATTGTCAAAAATTGACAATACACACGCTCATCACAATGCTGCACTTTTTATTTTTTTTTAGGAATTTTATTTTTCGTTTTTGCCAACATAAAGTGTCTGGGCGTGTTGTCAAAATCGGTCAATCCTGTTGGTCAATGCTTATACTTATATTTTTAGACTTTGTAGCAGTCTCATGTTATTTTAAAAAGATAAGTAAGCAAATAAAAATTATTTAAAACAAAAAAATGCTTGCTTAACCAATTAGTATTTTTTGAGTACGTCTTTCCAATAACGAATTGCATTGAACAAGTCATAATTCAACGAATTCTTCTAGGCGAAACTAGCGCCATCACAACGCTTTTTGAATGTCCTAACGTGCGACCACATTCTCACTTTAAAACGAAACTCTCGTCCGTGATCTGTGCTTTGCTACAGCGATGACAAACCTAACCGGCAAACTACAGCACAGCCAATAAAGATGACATGCATTTATGATTCGCACATGACGCGCCGCGCGTTGTAGGTATGTTGCGGTATGTCCAACTGAAAATAAATGCTAAAAAACAAAAACAAAAAACACTCAACACATCCAACAGCTAGCCGGTCATCTCCGCACCGACATTCAACAAAGCTAGTAAAACCGACTGATTGTTTGATGGTGGTGTTAAATATATTTAAAAATAAAACCAGTACAACTTCCGAAAATCCAAACCGGCACATCGTGTGTTGTTGTATTGTATGGTATTTAGACGTAGAACATCCTCGCGGTAACACAACACAATTCACAACGAATCATTCATAGTTGAGGCGTCGCGACGGACCACAATCAGTCAGTCAGTTTGAGGAGGAACGCCGCCGCGAGCAGATGTGCGCGTAAAAAGTTGGAAACCTTTGTCGACGTCCTTTTTCGTACAGGTTCAATATCTAAGGATTATAAATACAGGAACAGAACTGCCGAATTGCGCTCAATTGGGGAGAGTTGAATGTGATTTTTTTAAAAGGAAATCGCAAAAACAAATAACAGCTCCATTGTTATCCAGCATATTTGAGCATATGTACGTTTTTATGCGTAATTGAAAACTAGGGAACGGGAAGAGCGTGGCGCCTAGGTCTGGCCATCATTAGAGACGCGAAATTGTCGTCGCGCGGAAGGAAGAAGAATTGCGCATATCGTCTCGCCCGCCAGAATCGAATCGGCGTAACATCAAAGACGTAGCGAAATTGCGTGCAATGTTGATTGTTGATTTTTGTTACGAAAATTGCGTCAAGTGGTTGGGGAAAATTGTGTGTAATTTCTCACAACCGTAGAGTGAAAAATCAACAGAAAAACCTCTAATGGGTGGTGCATTTTTTCAATAAACCCTCTAGCTCAAGATTAAAAGCACGAGACGCGTGAACAATAATAATGTGGAGAGATTGGAGCAATTTGTAGAGCGTGTCACTTGCATCGGGAGATTCCTTGGCCTGTTGCTACTGCTGCTGCTAGACGAAGAAAAAATGGTGCCAATTCAGACGTTGCCAGTCTAGAACGAACTCAACACCCGGAGGATTCAGTGAGGAGAAGATTGTTTACTCTTAAACGGGTGAAATTTGGTGAGTACATATTCTTTACAGTTAGGGGGAGAAATGAAAAAAAGTGCGATATGCACATAAAAATGTGCGAAAATCACAAACTTTTGTGTTGACCTACCCAAAACTTCTAGTTTTTATCGTTTACTAACCACAGCTTCTAGCAGAAGTAGAGATATCTAATTATACAAATATATGTTTTCTAAAAGTGACACAGTAGGAGAAAGAGCAACCTGTTGCAACAAATATTACATAACCTGCAAAGATATCAAAAAACAATAGATAACCGCCGAAAAAAAAAATCATTACATGTGTTATCCGCAAATTGTACTTGCGGAGATACGTTATCTGCAGGCAACAAGAAACAGAAGGTGAAAATTAAAGTATTGTAGTATCATCATAGGGCATGTTATTTTTTTGGTGTTTTAATTTTTTTATCAAGAATAAATAATTCAGAGCTATTTAAAAAAGTTAATTCTAAAAATAGAATTTGAAGATGGTTTTCATTTACAAAAAAAAAATATTAGGCTAAAATCCGTAAGAAATATTTGTAGCTATGAACGGTAAGCAATAAAACCGTTTGCAACTTTTCAAACTATAGTAAAAAATAGTCACTTCAGTTAAACCAAAGGTGTGAAATGAGAGCTCTTTTCAAGATTATCAAAAAGCACTTGATTTTAACCGAGAAGCTCGTTTCTGTTTCCAAGCCGATTAGTTAAGAACAGTTTGTTGGTAACAGCATCAAGGCCGGATTGAAGGGGGGGCAAAACGGGCAATTGCCGGCTTAGGCCCCCCCCCCGAGGGAAAAAAAGTTTTAACATTCCTTTAATTACACTACTACAAATCCATGAAAAGAAATCAAAACTAGGAAATCGGAATGAACACTTGAAGTATAAAAACTGAAGAGCCCTCGTGAAAGAATATATACAGTACCGTTCATAATTGTATAGAAATTGAAAGCGAGCGCACTGTCACTTCGACTTTGAACTTCCATAACTTTTTACTCTGATGATAATTTTTGATCAAATTTTTTGCGTTAGATAGATCAACTAACACACTTTTCAATGACAACTGATTCTGTGTTTTAAACATTTAATTTTTATTCTCAATTTTTTTTTTCAATCGATCATTTTTGCACTAATACCTCTTTGGCTTTGAAGGCATCGAATGAAACTTTCGTCACCTTTAGAATAACAATTTGATAAAAAAAAGAAGAAAGATTTTTTTTTGTGTTTCAAAGACACAGAGTTGAAATTCACATTTGGTGCTATTTCTACTTTTGCTCTGATTGTAACTTTGTATCTCTTTTTTTTATTTGAAATAATGATTAAGATTCGAGACACTGAATTTTGGTTCTGAATATAACGTGATGTAAAGTTTTGAATTCTTAACTCTTTTATCAGTGTCTCTATTGAATTTGGATTTAATAATTTTGTTTTTTTTTTTAATTTTGTATTCTATTTTTCAAATATTCATGATACTTCCTTATTGTCATTAGGTAAATATTTCTCGAATAAGCACAAACCAAACGATCAATGGTGATATTAAAATCATTTAAAAAAATCTATTTGATCAATTTTTTTAAATTAGAGAATTTTAGTTGGTGATAAGGGTTTTAAAAAATAAGAATTAAATTTTGCATTTTGCAGCTTAAATCAGAGTTTTCATTTCTTTTCTAAGAAATTACTAAACTCTTCCGCAATATTTGCAAGTGATTGATTGACCATTTTTATTTGAAGATACCAGAAACTATTTTCTACGCAGACAACATGGCTATTGGAGATAGTATACTGAACTCATCTCCAGTTTTTTACACGTTTAGAAGGATTTGTATTTTCTGGGTAGCATTTGAAAAAAAAATCGAATTACAGGGCCCCCCTAGAAAAATTGCCCCGGGCTCCCCGATGGCTTAATCCGGCCATGAAAGTATTAAATTTATGAGAAACATTTTGGAAGTCCTGATTTGATTTGAAATCACAATTTCATTTCATTCGATGGAATTTTTACCTATTTTTTCTATTTATTGCTAAGAATGACATACAATGTTTTTATTGAAATTGATTATTTTTGCATGTGTGAATTATGTTCGCATTGACATTTTCAGAGATTCTAAACCAAAAGTCGTTTTGAGTCATTTTTTTTAAATCTAAGTCCTGCAAACCAGGATAAGGATGCTGAAATGATTTGCTACCATACTCACATCTTTAGAAAAAACCAAAAAAAAAAAAATGTTTAAGTATTATATTATTTATCAGGAATTTATCATTAGTGCTGTTTGGTTTCCCAAATTAGGTTTCTAAATTCATTTTTTTTTATATTATTGTTCCTGAACTTCCTTTGTTATGCCTAGATAAAAAAAGATCAATTTTTCTAACCCTTTTTAAAATTTCATTCAAATTCATTTAAAACTAGCGAAAGAAGACCTTTGAAATAACTTTTTCAACAAATAGAAGAAAAAACTAGGATTGGGAGAACTGGAATCATTGAACAAATTGTTTCATTGAATTTGCTTAGTAGAACGATGTTAAAATTTTTATTTGAATAACTAGCTTTGCTGAAAATTATGAATATTTAAGATGTTTTGTGAGAATTATTTTAAATCAAATAACAACATAAATCAAAATCAACCGCTACAGAATTAGAGATGCAGCTGGAGTCTCGAGTTGCAATACAATGAAGACTTAAACTAATTTTCTGAATTTTGATATCTTAGTTTGTTTTCAAGATTTGAAATTTATTGATACGCAAACAACCTATCTTATAAAATATGGTCCCATTGCTTGATATGTCTAGCTTTATGCCAAGAAAAAACAGGTAAGGGAGCCCTTCACATCCTCCATGAAGTCGGGGTCCCTAATAATCATACCCATGTATATTACAAATCGAAAAAGATTCTAACATTATCAAAAAAGATTTAAAAACTTTTACAAGATTGGTTACAGGACACTATGAATGTCGATATCATCTAAAACTTATGGGAAGAAGTCAATCTGACATTTGTCGTTTTTGTCAGGCTGTAAAGGAAACATCGGAGCACCTTTTATGTGAATGCCCTTGTCTTATATCAAAAAGAACTAATCTACTCGGTATAGGAATTTTAGATCCTTCTGATTTATTTTCTTTAGGTTCCAATAAGGTTGATAACTTCATTCTTGTTGTTCTTCCAAATTGGGAAAATGCTGATCAACAAGAAAGTGACACTACTGTAATCAATCAGAGTGATCTATCTTGATAAGCTACAGTAAATAGGGGACAAACCACAAAAGATCTAACAACTGGTCGCAGTGGTAGGGACCCGAAAAAAAATCATACCCATTTTTTTCGTACCCAAAAACCCTTTCATATCAAATATAATCACATTGGTCAATAAGTTTTAAGCTTTGAAACAAAATTTATATGAAACCCCTTTTTTCCTACTCACTTCACACTGCAAGGCGTAAGGATTTATAACAATCGTAGAAACATATCTCGTACTCAATTACCTTTCCATGCCATACTTGATTTCTTTTGTTGGCTTTTTCAACATAAATTGAGAACTTATGCTAGAAAAATTGTATTGGGCCTCCCATCTTCCTGTGTTCCTGTTCATTGGAAGACGGGTGGTATGTCAAATAGTCATAGAACCATATCAGAATAATTTCCCATGTCAAATTTAGCGCATTTGTTAGGTGAATTCTTGGGTTATGCCAAAAAATTGTATGGAAGCCCCTCTTTTTCTTTCTATATCGTTAATCCCATGCTCTTACTGCAAGAAAGGAATAGTTTCGTTTCAAATAACTATAGAAATATTTCTCGTATTGAAATACCATCCCATGCAAAATTGGTTCCATTTGCTTGGTTAATGACCAACAAGTCGAGTTATGCAAAAAACATATTAGAGAGACCCATTTACCCTTTCTAACTATCCATTGGATGGAGGAGTGAGTACCTTATATTCATAGAAATATTTCTTGTACTCAAATACCCTTTGATGCCAAATTTGGTAATATATGCTCGAATAATTTTCAAGTTATGCTAAATTTGGAAGCCCCTTTCCCCATTTATATCATCCCGCTGAAAGAAAGGAGGGGCCATTTATCATACAATAATTTCTCGTATTCAAATACCCCTCCCATGCCAAATTTGGTTCCATTTGCTCGATAAGTTCTCGAGTAATATAAAAAAGTCCCCGCTGGAAATAGAGAGGGTCTCAAATAACCATAGAAACATTTCTCGTATTGAAAAATCCTTACATGCCAAATTTGGTTCCATTTGCTTGATAGGTTCTCGAGTTATTATTTTTTGAAGAAAGCCCCCCTCCCCCCTTCTTTTCTCCCCACTGGAGGAAAGGAGGGTGTGGGTGTGGAAGTGAAAAAATCCTCACTCTGAAATACACTTGCATGCCAAATTTGGTACCATTTGTATGATCGATCCTTGAGTTATGAAGGCTTATTACTTTTATATGAGAGACCCCCGCCCCTTCCAATGAAGGTCCCAAATTATAATAGGAACCTTCCCCGGCCTTCAATACCCCCATCTGCTAAGTTTCAAGCAAATCGGTTCAGTAATTTTCGAGACAGACAGACAGAAATTCATTTTTATATATAGAGATAAGAGATTTTGTGACAACAGCATTTTTTTATAAACACAAAAATAAATAACAGTAGTTTATTTACTTCACCTGTGAAAATGTTTTTTAACCCTTTTAAGGCCGGAACAATTTTTGAAATCCAACTTTTGCCACTTAGAGTTGAGTCATAACGAGAAGAGTTTGATAAAAAAAAATTATTCAAATTTTCAATAAACTGGAACAAATTTGACGGATAACTTGTGTGCAACAAACTTGCTCAAAATCGTTAAACCGAGGTATTTAAGATCGCAAAATTTTGAAAAAAAAGGAATACAAAGATGGTAGAATTCTAATATTCTACAGTTAATTTCTCTCGCTTTTCACTGTTTGAATTTACGAATAGAAAAAAAAAAATAAAAAAATAAAAAATTGTTTAACAAATTTTTGAATAAAATCCTTGAGCTTTATTTATTTTGCCTTCGGGGTTTTCTCAAAACTGTTACAAATGAAGAATTTGATATCGAAGATAAAATGTAAATCTTCGATATCAAATTCATCAAATCCATAATTTTTTTTTAACAAACTGTTATTTAAATTTTGTCAATATTCGCTCTTCTTTCGTTTTCATAAGTTGTTCAGGTATATAGTAGAGATGTACCAAATATAGACCTTTTCAACTATTCGGCCAAACGTTTTCAATAAAAATACTTCTATTTCTTCTGCTTTCTCTAAAAAATCTTCTATTTCTGCCATCTTAATGTCTCTCATGTTTTAAGTCGATTATTTCCAATCCTATGGATCAGATCTTTTTTAATTAGAGGTCTCTTTGAATTTTCAAATTTTCACCATTAGGACATCAGATGACTCGTTGCTTCTAGGACGATTATCACAAAAGAGATTGGATTCCAGTGAAATCTGGGACAAAACATATCAAAACATGTGCTAAGCTTTTCGAAATTGCTTTTTTTTTGTATATCGAATTGGATGAATGTCTAATTTTTGTTATCAAAATATTTGCCAAAAAGAACGATGATTTTCAACCATTATCATACAATACTTTCCACGACACGTATCCACACGGCCGGGCCTGAACGATTTTTTGAAAAACTTAAAAAAACTCAAACATACAAGAGGAAAAAGAAATAAAATTTCTTAAAATTTAATGTTTTCATCGAATTACAACAGGAGTGTTCAAATCGTATCAAACGAATAAATTTACTCTAAAAAATTGTTTTGCAGCAGAAAATTTAAAAAATTTAAAAGAGGCATATATTTTTTTAAATTTATGAATAAATCCGGGTAAAATCCGAAAAATTAAAAAAAAAAAGCATGTGGTCCTCCCGGTCAGATTAAACTTTTCCCTTATTCTTTATTTGGTTTATTGGCAATCTCGCATATCAAGAAAGTTTAGAATAAACGACAATCAAAGTATAAAGCTGTCTAAAGTGAAAAATTCACGGATTCATCGAAAATGTTTTACTGAAAACATAAGTTTTTGATGATTTTAAAGGTTTTTCAGCATTACTTTTGGATATTTAATAAATTATCATACATCAGTTGAAAAATATCAGAAGTCTGTTTTTGTATAAATTTAAAAAAATAAATGTTCGGCCTATTCCAAGCTCAACTATTCGGTGAGCCGAATATTCGGCTTAACGGTTTTTTGGCGGCATTCGGCGTCGAATATTCGGCCGACCGAATATTCTGTACATCTGTAGTATATAGGTTGTAGGTAAGTAATTTATATACAAGTTTATCGCACGCAAGCTTCTGTCCAATTTGTTCAAATTTATTGAAAATTTATATTGTATTTAACTATCCCTTCCCATTACAATTTGCTGAGATGACATAAACTTAAATTAACAGCGGCGATCAAAATAAGATAGCTTAGCTTAGCTTAGCTTGATTGACTACTCACATCCACCTTAGATCATTGAATCCGAAATGCTTTATTTATAGTTTTAAGTAATAAATCCTTAGTGTATTTTATTCAAATTTTTATTTTACCGGTATAAGAATTGTATTAAATCAAATGCATTTAGAATTCCATAATCGCAGGCGTGGCTCAGTAGAACGAATTCCACATTGCCAATGGTTGCTACTCCGTGATTGACCGAGGCCATCAATTTTGCCCCAGAGGTCAAAAGAATGGTGTCTGGGATTGACAGCACATTCGCAATGAACAAAACTGATGCTCTCTCTTTACACATCAATAACGGCGCCGGCCACGTCCTAGTAGTCAATAGATAGTTTGGAAAATAGAGAAAGGGATGAAAGAACAATATTGTGCTTTAGGACCGAGGTTACCTCTGCATCCTAGCAAAAAAAAAAATGGTTGATGGAAGTATGGGTGAAAGGATATGATGAGGAGACACTTTTGACAAGTGTAATCTATTTTTTGAGCATCCTACTGTCCTATTTTATTAAAGCCAGAATGGTTATTCGTTACAATTTATAGGAAAATATTTTAAAAGAAAAAAGTTAGCTAACATTCCTCATAAATAATACTAACTATTATCCCTGACTAAAATGTATACTATTTAATTGATTTGCTTAGCAACTTTGAAGAAAATATTGACATTTAATGAGAAATATATAGATTTTGTGGTTAATTGTTAAAGCTCAAGACAATTAATAAGTGATGCATTTTTTTTACCAATGCTTATCAATATGCCTCAGGTTTAGCCAAGGGTTTGTTCTAAATAAAAGTTTAAGATCTGTTATAACATTTACATACATGTATCAGCCTTTTCTTCCTTATTATTTTAGAACAAGTTTAATGAAAAAACTTTTTAAAACATTTAACTCAATATTCATTACAAATAAAAACAACTTTACAAAAAACACAAACAAGGTACTAATCAGCACGAAATGTTTCTAAGTAGTAAATGTTAATAGAGTACTTCAGTTACCAATAAATTTTGTTCCGGGAATTTTCATCTACTCAAATATCGACTTTTTGTTAATCTTTCAATGGTTCTTCTATAACATTCATTTTTAATGGAAACAAATAAAAAAGCGATGATAATAGTTGTCACAATTAAAAGATGTTACTAGTATTAACTAACAATCCGCATCTGGTATGTGGAGCTAAATGCAATAGCTCGTCATATTTTCTAGATTCCTGGTTTACACAAATTGATTTTTAAACTTTAAAACAAAAAAAAACATTCTGGCCCTCTTTTCCGATTTTTTTGCACTGTTAATATAAAGTTTTAAAAGTCCGTTTGAAAAAACACATGGCAAATCTTACTTTTCATTATGACTACGCGTATATTGATTACAATTAATATAGCTGTTATATTTTCGTTGCTATAAGCACCCGAAAGCTTGTATATAACACTTTTTGGTTATCTTGTTGTCTTCAAATTTTATTCGGGAAAGTTCGATATTCTCAGGTTTTTAATAATTTCAAAGGAAACGTTTAGCTTTTTTTTTTTATTTGAATTGTGATAAATTCCATTAATGCTGCAAATAGTTCACATTAAAATTCCAAGGTGAAAAAACATGAATATCGTAGATTTAAACGCTCGAGAGTAAAACTAGGATATAATTACACATACGAATTTTTGCATACTTTAAGGCGTTTTTGCACCTATTATATAACACTATCGATCGCTTTTTTTGTCACGCTAAGCAAACCTATATTCATGAACATCAAAAGGGAACAAGACGCTTCAAAAGAAGTTTGAAGCTGTTAGCTTATAAGTGTTTTAGAGTAAAGAAAACTTAGCTTTGGATTGTCGTGGTAGATCAGAGATTAATGATAGATTTCCAACGTTTTTGTTCGTGTCCTTTTAAAATGTCATCTGTCATCGCAGAGCCCACTCTAAATCGCACCGTTATTCCCGTTACTCCACCGTTGGAGCTTTTAGCACACACCTTGTTCTTCTTCTTGGTTTGAAAACAAACACGGATAAATTATTTCAAAATGATTTCGAACGGAATGGATTTTCCCGAAAAATTAATAACACGAGACTACGTCGGCACATCGCACATCGTAAGAACTCTACTAAGCAACCGAA
Source organism: Uranotaenia lowii (assembly GCF_029784155.1). Taxonomy (NCBI): domain Eukaryota; kingdom Metazoa; phylum Arthropoda; class Insecta; order Diptera; family Culicidae; genus Uranotaenia; species Uranotaenia lowii. The sequence goes on from NC_073693.1 coordinate 337,057,580, forward strand.
TATTCTTTATTTCACGCACTAAGACGATTTAAATCCACCGGTCAGAGAACACAGAACTGGACTTATCAATGTTGCCAGTCCTTCCTATTTACGTATCGTTATCATTTATTGCCTTTTTATCAAATGAATTTCTTTTTGAATACATTGTAACCTACATTCTTCTCAGGTAACTAGGAAGAAATCCTTAAGAATCACTAATCCGACATCCAATTTGTTGTGAAATCTATCGAACTACATGTTAATTTGACATTATTTTATTTAGATAACTTTAAATGAACCAATGAAGGTAAGATATTGAACTGAACTTGTAGTTTGCTGATCTAGTCCTAAAACTACCATATTCAACATTGAAATGTGTTATGCAATGCGCCTCAAGGTATGCTAGTAATAAGATAGAGACGTAAAGGGTAAGGGTTACGTTAATAAGACATAGGGTACGTTTATTCAAATGGGTAAGTGTAACGTCACGAATAGCCATGACACTTAAGCTTCGTAGCGCCATCTGTATTTATTCTTTGTGCTGAACTTTTAATATCGAATGGAAACGCTTAATGGTACCTACATGAAACAAAAATAAAACAAAAATCGAAATGATAAACTTCTCAATCTTTAGGATTCTTTTCGTTATTGCAAAATCAAAAGTTATAAAAAACACTTAATTCATTAACATGAGAGAAATTGCATTATGAAGTATGATCTAAATCAACTATTATATTAATGACATATCGTCAATCCAGCTTAAGATTTATTTAAAATGAACCGATTCAAATAAAAATACTTTTCTTACCGTTTTTTTAAATTGTACAACATAAAACTATAATAAAAAATTGGTAAGTATAGTATACTTGAAACAGATCTTATTTAAACAATTGACGCATATGGTTTTTGGTCGGAGAGACGAAATAGGTTGAAAATTTCTATTACATGAAAAAAAGTGATAAAACCACTGCTAAAACTATTAATGGAAATGTACTTATCTCTGTGGTGTTGATGTCACATTCACCAAACAGCCTTCAACTACAACGCTAACGCTTGAGATGATTTGAACTAGCTGTACAGCGCCATCTCTTGCGGTTTTCCGAGAGCATATGGAGCTTAAGAAACACGCCATTTTCCACTTCCAGTCACTTTCAAAAATTGAATCGCACAAACAAAACACTTTTTTTTCGATTTGACCGATTTTTATCTTTAAAGATTACGCTTAATATGACTCTGGACACTTCTTCAATCGATTACACTAGAACTTTAAATTTTTAACACCTAAAACCTTCAAAAATTAAACTTTTTTATCCGGCAGAAATTGTCCTTTTCTTCCTAAAACAGTGCTACCAGTTCCTTTCCTAACAGCGGCGATCAAATAAGATAACTAATAAACTCATTGCACATTTGGAATCAGCGTCCCCAAAGTGTTCAAAATTAAGTATTTAATGTGAATTTTGTTGCCTTGTGTAATCAAACGCTGTTTGAACCAGAGGTTACTCCCAATTATCGAAAACGTCCGATTTACGTCTTACAGTGAATGTTAGAAATTGTTGAAACCCACGATTGGGCAATTTGCGTATTGGCGATCACTGGTGGAGCTAGCAATCGCTAGTATAGAGTGTAGCTATGTATTAACCTTACTGAAATAGTGAACAAAGAATCAACTCCATTCCACCACTGAAACCTGCCTTGAATTACTTCGTTTTCAATAGAAATAATACAAGCAAAGTAAACTTTTTATAATAGAGCAAAAACATTTTTTTTTTTAATATGACTTTGGCCACAAGCCGTGAGCTCATATTTCAAACAATTAATTGACCAAACGAAGAAATTGTCCACTTCTGCAAGATTTTTTTGAAAAAACATTTGAAAAGACGAAACATTTTTGAAGAAAATTCTCATGTTTAGTAGTTCATTGAGCTTGCCTTAGTCCCCAAAAACGTTCGAGGACCGAGCTTGTCCGATTAAAAAAGCGTTCGTTTAACGAGCAAGAACTGTATTTCTTATGAGTTTTATTTTATTTTATTTTTAAAACGGTCCTTGAATGTAAATCACAGCAATATTGGTAATATGTCCATTGCAATTTTGAACCTAAGATAAGAACAAAACATTTAAGATCTGATTGTGCTGATTTTCAATAATGAATCATCTTAGAACAAAATCTGACTCGGTTTTCAGTATGTAGTATTTAAATTATTTCTCAAAGTGTCATAATCATAATACTTTAAGAAGGGAGACTTACAGCTTAGTTCTTTTAGAAACGGGACACTTTCTTTTGCTGAAATCTCATTTACTAGTTATTGCACATTCAAAACTTTGACAGCATTTTTTTTGCCTGTTGATAGTACTATCAGACCTATTTTTTCAAAATTCAGAATTTATGCGTTTCTAAGATATTTACGATGCAAGAGAAAAAGAAAAAAAATACTTTGCACAGTTTTCTTTAAAGTCCATCATTTTTAAACTCATAGCTGACAAACCCGTTGATTATTCAAAGAATTATTGTGTAAAAGTAGTGGAAAAGTATGCAAATACTGTCGAAAATGTACACAAAGTTCAAATCAAGCATTGGAGAGAAGCACATGATCGGCAATTACGGTTTAGAGTCATCAGGGAAGTCAAGGCTCACACCAGAATTTTTAATTTTTAATATGCGAAAAACTAAGTCTTGATCGCTGAAATGTTCAAAAACAATTTCCCCAATAACCCGAAAGTCATGAGTCATTCAAATCTAACCTCAAACAACAAGTTTTTGCTCGTTCCGTCCTTAGCAGATTTTAATTTTGTATTTGCTGGTTGTTTTGTATAAAATATGTAAATAAATTTGTATAAAATATAATGATTTGCCAAAATTCTGCTCCTGTGGAAAAGTACAACCATTTTTAAAACGAAAGCTTTGATTTCGCTGTGTTTTACATCCAAAAAAGAGTAATCTTGTATATGCGCTTCGCAACTTATGATCTATACTAACCGATTATTATTTAGGTTCAATCTCGTGATGGTTTTACTTCGTTATTGACAGATTTTACCAGCAGAAATTTTATTTAAAACGCTTTTAAATAGCTAAAAAAATAATCGAGTTTTTTAAATTTTGAAACAGCTGTACCCACTAAATTGACCTTAGTTTCTTCAAAAAGAGAAGCATTGGACCGAAACATTAGCAAAAATTGAAGGAGGAGGATTTAGCCACTTAAAATACAGATTAGACGAAGTATAAGTTTGAAAAACTAATCAATATCATGACTGAAAAAAGTGTGCGCCGGCCGATGGAAGATACCATGAATAAAGTAGACATTTTGCACACAAAAACTGATGATTTTTTTTTTGAAATTTGAATTTTTTTTATGAATCATCATAAGATTATTTTCATTTCCTTCATAGAAAGTAATGCGATCAAACGAATCGTTTTTGAGATACACTCATTCGTACTGTCCCATTAGACTGAGTCGATTTGGGGTCATTTTTGAATTTCGCAAACCCTGGGGTCTTAAAAGCTTCGTCTTGGTCCAAAACTCATCCATGATTTTTTGCAGAATTTTTAAGTAACGTTTACATGAGTAAATTTGAACTTTTAGGTTTGTATGGGAAAATTGAATATTTTGTACTGAAAAATCAACATCGTTTTTGTTTCTTCTGTGGAACCGAGCCAGCTGACGGTTTTTGTGCCAATTTATAAAATTCCTTGAGGAAATTTTCCGCTGAACAACTTTGTCGAAGACCGTAACTTCGTATTTTATTTGGCAAAAAAGTTATTAGCATTTTAATAGAGGTATGTCTTTTCGCATTGGAACACAGTAAATACAATAGACATCACTGCTGGACCCTCGCGAAGTATTGCATGAAAAGTAGTCATGCAATACCTCGATAGGCACCCTGCAGTGATGTCAATTTAATTTACTGTTTATCAATGCGAAAAGACATACCCCTATTATACTGCTTATAACTTTTTTGCCTAATAAGATACGAAGTTACGGTCTTCGACAAAGTTGATCAGCGGAAAATTTCCTCAAGGAATTTTATAAATTGGCACAACAACCATCAGCTGGCTCGGTTCCACAGAAGAAACAAAAACGATGTTGATTTTTCAGTACAAAATATTCAATTTTCCCATACAAGTTTAAAAGTTCAAATTTACTCATGTAAACGTTACTTAAAAATTCTGCAAAAAATCATGGATGAGTTTTGGACCAAAACGAAGCTTTTAAGACCCCAGGGTTTGGGAAATTCAAAAATGACCCCAAATCGACTCAGTCTACTGTCCCATTTCCAAATGCACTATGCTTTATTTACAGCTTTACTTTTGAATCTTGGTAATGGCTAAGTAACTAAGCTTTTAAAAGCCCATTTATGGAATTTTTGGTTACCTGTCTTAGGATCATAAATTTGTCGAGAAAATACTTTCATTGGTGCAAACTGCTTCAAATGATGGCAAACTTTGACAAAATGTTTCCGTACAAACTTAACGTATTCGGAACAGTCCTTACAACAATTCTTTATACAATTTTTCAATCATTATTTCGATTTGAAAATCTGAAACCTAATCCTAACCTAAACCTAAATTTATCACATCTGAAAAAAAACCTTTTTGTAGGCTCCTATGCAAGAAAAAAAAAAACTCTGAACCAATTTGAAAACGAATATTTTTCTCAAGTAGCGTTCAAATCTAAGTTTTTTCTTTACCAATCAAATCGAATGATTCCCCGGTTCAATAAACAAAGAATCGGAACGGCGCGGCGCCCTTATCAGTTGATTTTCTTCGAGAGATAGGCTGTTATCAGCGTTTTCATCGTTTTAAACAGTAGAATTATACAATGTCCGGACTAAAGTTGTAGACTAAGCGCGCCACTCACTATTGCTTACTGAAGCATGTGGTTGTTATTTCATAGGATTTTTATTTTTACTATGGAACAGAGCGGGAAGTTATGCAGTTGTTGTGGTCGATCCATCGATCATCTGTCAAAATACGAGGAACTAAACTGCTACTTCATTTTAAATTTCATTTTCAAGGAAGTGCCATCACTGTCAAGGATTGTTTTGGCTTTTTTATACGAGGAAAAATGGAACAAAATGATCAGTGCTGCTCTAGATTTAGAGACTTACTTACCTACTCATTTTTGATCAGATGGGTCAAGTTTTGATAACAGTTTATACCCTTACACTTTTGTTTACGATTTATTAACGTTGGACATTACTGCGGAACTCCAGAATAAGCTATCCTAAAACATGAATCCATAGTGTTGTTTTATTGAAAAAAGTTTAAAAAGTTCTGACCGGTACCTTACTTGAATCAAATCAATCAACTTCGAACGTACTCAGTAACAACAGTCATCAAGAGAAAAAAACTTTGTAATCAGAGTATAGTAAATGCTCTCATTAACAGGGCAAAAACTGTTTCGAATAGATCGTTAAATTATTTGCATTCTAAATTATGTGAATATCTAATAATGGTTAATTCATAAAGCATATGATTTACTGCACTGCAGCCATACGGATTAACTACATTGTTTTAAAGCTTAGTTACTCATTTGAACACAATTATTGCTACCAAGTGGCATAACGATGTTCGATACAATAACATGCATTTTTTCCTTTTTTCTATTTTCAATGTATTAAAATGCATCAACAACTTTTTTTCCTTATGTGATGAAAATTCCACGTTAGTTCATCAAATAAGAAGAGAACCTTGTCGATACTAAATAATTTCAACTAATAACTGATCAAATATGAATTATAACTCAAAGATTCAATATTCCTGCGAATATTTAAACCAGCAGCTTCACAAAATCAAGTTCTGTGACTTGCTTAATAGCTCCCCAATATCATCCCGAGGAATTGTTCGAGAAAACATTGTATCACTTCGCTTATATAAATCAGCTGGGCTTACAGCAGCATTTTTTTTTATGAGAATCATTTAAGATAAGGTTTGCTACTTGCGTGCACCTCGGTTGACGCTTGGACAGCTGCATCAACACAGTTGATTATCGCTGTTAGGAAGAGATTTGTTAGCCCAAAAAAAAGTTAGTCTACAATTATTTTCTGAAACCAAATAATAAAAAAACGGACCGTTTACCATTCCATCTTATCGCTGACAACCGAAATATATACCTATTATTCAAAAAATAAAACAAGTTTACGACCATGGTTGGATTCCATTGACTTCTATGCAAATAAATCTGTTTTTTTTTGTCTAATAAAAATACCATTGATAGGCTAAAATTTTGATTGAAAAGAAGAGGCGTTGAGCTTTTCAGATGAAGCTGTCTGTTGTCTGAGTATGACAGAAATAAAATATTTGCACTGTCAAGGCTGAATTATTATTATTGACTTTTGAATACTTTCACGTGCAATCACTAGTTGTATTTGGTGTACTTTTTACAAAAACAACGAAAAAGAATTTGTGAGTTTAAAAATTAAACAAAAATGACAAAAATGACAAAAATGACAAAAATGATAAAAATGACAAAAATGACAAAAATGACAAAAATGACAAAAATGACAAAAATGACAAAAATGACAAAAATGACAAAAAATGACAAAAATGACAAAAATGACAAAAATGACAAAAATGACAAAAATGACAAAAATGACAAAAATGATAAAAATGACAAAAATGACAAAAATGACAAAAATGACAAAAATGACAAAAATGACAAAAATGACAAAAATGACAAAAATGACAAAAATGACAAAAATGACAAAAATGACAAAAATGACAAAAATGACAAAAATGACAAAAATGACAAAAATGACAAAAATGACAAAAATGACAAAAATGACAAAAATGACAAAAATGACAAAAATGACAAAAATGACAAAAATGACAAAAATGACAAAAATGACAAAAATTACACAAATGACAAAAATGACAAAAATGACAAAAATGACAAAAATGACAAAAATGACAAAAATGACAAAAATGACAAAAATGACAAAAATGACAAAAATGACAAAAATGACAAAAATGACAAAAATGACAAAAATGACAAAAATGACAAAAATGACAAAAATGACAAAAATGACAAAAATGACAAAAATGACAAAAATGACAAAAAATGACAAAAATGACAAAAATGACAAAAATGACAAAAATGACAAAAATGACAAAAATGACAAAAATGACAAAAATGACAAAAATTACACAAATTTCAAGAATTACAAAAATAAAAAAAAATGAAAATTTTAAGAGTCTTACTTAACGTTCCCAGCAATATGATTATTCTAGTATCAATTTATTTCTCGGAGGATGAAGTTAAAGTTGCTAAAGCAAAGCTTAAATCGATACCCTATGGATGCCACAGTTAGTAATCTTCAGCCTGTCTATTCGAACTTAAAAAATTCCAAGTGCTTGGAAAAAGTCGTTGAGGCAACAAGCACAACATATTGAGCTATAGAGAAATCACCTCACTATGTGCCTGTTCGAAAGTACTAGAAATTTTGGTGTCACAAAGACTCTTCATTATAGACTCCCTTCGGGCCCGAGGAAAACCACCCAACGTTCCGTTGAGGGATGTGCTAGCTATGCTTGACTTGGACTACATGATCGAAATATACCTTTCCCTTAAAGCTATCGGTCTTCGCCTTTATTTTTTTACATCACTTTCTATCTTTCTTCTTCTCTAAAACAAAAGTGTAAAGCTGAACAAATAAATTGTAAAAAATCGAGTTTGGCTCCTTAAAACCCTAAGGTATGAGCCGTTTCAAATAAAGAATTTACAAAAATAAGATGTTTCAACGCTGTAAAGTCTTAAATACATTTCGGTTGATCAACACGGATTTATTCTGGGTGTTCGATAAACACGAACATTTTGGTGTTTACTTCATCCTGTCTCCGCACTATGGAAAAAGGGGGTCAAGTTGATATAGTGTATACTGATCTCGAAGCCACCATCGATTGAATTGCCCACCGTTTGCTCCTAGCAAAACTTCAATATCTTGGGCTTGATGAAGGCCTCGGTATTCGGTTCGAATCATTCCTGATAAACCGTTCTGTTCGGCAGAGAAATGATTAGTCTTTCGTGTTCCAGAATAACTCCGGAGTGCCCCAAGGAAGCAATATCGGACCGCTCATGTTCTGTATTTCAACGACATCTCTTCATCGGGCTGCAGAATGCTTTACGCCATGGGTGGCCAAAATTTTCAACAGGCGGGCCATACCATCATTTTTTTTTTTATATTCCGAGCAAAAATGTCAAATATTTAGGGTCAAAATTCCAGTACATTAAATTTTTTTCAAGATCTTACAATTATTCAAAATATAAAAATCCTGATTTTTTACTGTTGTATCATGTTGAGTTGTCTGGCTTTTCCTTAAAAAAATAAGGACAAAGAAAATTATGTGATGACTGATGATATTATCGACTGCGTGCGTTCTGAAAAAAAGATCAACTCACTTCTAACATGAGCGTACTGCTTCACAAATGCCCATTTCAGATGTCGCTACTTATTCGACAGCGCTGCGCAAAAAATAAAAGATCGTTATTCATTTGCAAACCAAGTTTTTCAGAAATTCATTTTAAAATAATAATTCAAAAGTTAACCAGACCTCCATCATTGATAGGTTCAAAACTGAACTAACTTCAACAATTCAAAATGCAATTTCAAATGAAATGCATACTATAAATTGGATTTTCAAACAGTGATCGCGGCTATAGAAACATCCCAATAATTCTCGCCTCCAAAATTGTACACTATCCAAACAGATTTTGAAAATTTGAAGTAGGAAATGAAATTCCAATATAAGAGGTGTTTGACCTAAAAAACGCAATCTTTTTTTCCAGCACAGGTGAAAAGCTGGAAAATCAGTTGGACAAAGTAAGTAAAAATGTGATCTCTAAAAATGCCATGATTCTTGGATCGAAGCAATCCTTTTTTGCGTTGTGACGTGTTTTTTTTTCAAGCTGATGAAAAAGTTCCGAAAAATTAGATATTTGAGAAGTAAATAGTGGATTTTTATCGTATTTGAATCTTCGAATCCCGGGAGCGGAAAATCATGCAGTTCTGGTTACCGATAGCAGAGCGGATAGTTTTGGCGTCGCAGCGTCTAGCATGTCATCAAGCCTCGCTCAAGCTCAGCTGGCTTCACACGAAATTTGGATGATATGATGATGATATGAAATTGAGGAAAAAATCATATAAGCACAGAAAATGATTTGGATGGACCAAAAATTGGAAAGACTACGAAACAGGTTAACGATTCCAGAGCGGAATGTTGAAGCATGGTAGCATCGTTTACAACATAAGGTCCCCCGTAAATTGGTGAGCTCTTTCCATTTTTATTTATCTTTGTGTTCGTGCACATTTCGAAAAAAATTTCACATAAATCCTACCTGCCAAGTAGGATTTCCTATAAAGGGGCCGTTCACTAATTACGTAAGCACGATTTTGGAAATTTTCAACCCTCCCTCCCCCCCTGGTATGACAAAGTAAGATTTTTCAAACCCCCCCCCCCCCCCTTGTAAGATCTTACGTTTTTTATTCTTTGAGAAATTGACACGTTTTTTTCAAAAATAGCTTGAAAATGTTAAAAATGTGACATACATGCTTCAAAGCAAAGCACTTTTTAAGTAAAATTAAAAAAAAACTGTATTTGATAAGCACAATCTGTGCAAAACAACAGATGAAATATCATGAACGATTGAAGAAATCATCATAGTTACAATAATTTTCAAAAAAAATTCACAATCGAATAAACAATATAAAATCTAAATTCCGATTTAAAAAAGAGAGATTTGGTTAGCAAAAGGTACCATAAAATTTTGTTATGTTTTTTAACCTGAAAATCATGAAAATCTTAAAAAAAAAATCATTCTATACTAGAATTGGGACAAAATTTTTGAACGACAATCACGTTGTCAACTAACCTTAAAGCTCAGACTCATTCAGCGGTAAGCGATAAAGTTTTAAGGATTTTTTTGGTAAATCGTTTGTAAAATATACAGTTGGTAAGTTTCTATCACAGAAAAGACTATCTAGAAATTCATTATTTAAAGCACCTTATATTGATTTTTAAAGATTATTCTGGATGAAGTCATTTTCAAAATATGATGGATTCAAATCGTGGTGTCACAACGCGCCATTTTCTTTTTTGGTTCTATAAATTTCTCAATTAAAAAGATTGTTATGATGGAACGCGAAAAGCGACGATCTTTTTTAATAATGTGATTTAGTGTTTTTGATAGCATGTTAGTTTGCATTGGTTCTCTATAAGTTTTATAGAATCTGCAATTTTTTTTATGCATTCAAAGACATTAAAACATAACATCAAAATTATCAACAAATAGGTAGTGAGTAAAAAAAACCTGAGCAATATGGTTTCGCTTGGCTGTGGCTGTGATAAATTTTTAATGTAACATTTCTTACGTAAGATTTTTGGAAACCCCCCCTACCCCCCTAGTAAGAGATCGTAAGCAAATGTGAACCCCCTCCCCCCCCCCCCCCTATGTGCTTACGTAATTAGTGAACAGCCCCAAACTTAAATAGCCCTCCCTAAACCTATCTGAAACAGCATCGCATGAGTTCTCTTGCACCTGAAAAGTTCATTTTGCTGTTCAGATTATCCTCATATGATTACATTGACTTGTCACGGTGTGTATAATGGTACCACACTGATTCTCAATAGCAATACTTGAAATGAGTATTGAATCCAGATACTCATTTTGGCATCTAGTGTTGAGCTTGATTGTTAGTTGTACCTCGTGTATCAGCCAATTCAAGATGTGTGTAGTCACCCAATGCTATGCTATGCTATGCTATGCTAAAAATGCCATGATTCTAGTAGTCCGATTTGTCATGAATGAAAATACGATTAATGTCGTTTGTAAAATCGTTTAAAACTTGGTACTTACCAACTATTAAATCTAGACTAGAAAACTAAGTCTAATGTTAAAAACAGATCAGAACCTCTCCGTTCAAAACTCAACACCTTCGCCTTAGCGTGAAAAGGTTTGAATAAATATACACATTTTTAGAAACATTTGGTCTAGTTTTCTCTATCTTTTATAATGGATACCACAGATATGGTCAATTTCAAGCAATTTAAATATGATGCTAACTCATAACTTTTTCGATATCTTCTGAAGTTTCGTAGAACTTAGTTTTATTGATCGATACTTATGTTATGATAACATCTTTGTTTCATTTTGTTTCTAAAAATTATCAAATTTTTGAAGATGATGAAAATTTTGAGAGAAACATGAGAATCAATGAAAGGAAAATCAAAAACCGTAAATATCATGAATTTTTCGAAAAAAGTACAACGGTTCTCCCGTCGCTGAATCTTTCAAAAAAAATCATGATATACACGGCTTATGTTCATCTATTCATTGATTCTCATGTATCCTTAACCTGTTCATCTTATCGAAAAATTGATTTTTTTTAGAAATTTTGAGAGAGGTTTTTAATTTTTTTTTTCAATTTTCACCAGTTTAAAAATCATGGTTTGAATAAAAAATTTCAAAAAATTATCAAAGAATTACGGCACATTTTTAACATGTAGGTATGCCTATTATGGAATAATTGTTTTAACAGAAGAATAATAAAATGGAATTTAAATGGGTTCGAACTTTTGCGAAAGTATTATCGATATGTGGACAACTTTATTATCTGACGGGATTGTGACGAGCTTCATAAATTTTCCATAGGATTACAAAATTTGTGTATTTATGAAGCTTTAAAATACCAGCTTTTTTGCAGATTTAATTTTTTTTTTCTCAGGTATTTGACATAATATTTTTTCGCCAAAAAAAAAAATGAAATCCACATTACTTTGTGATTTTTCAATGGATATGATAACATGGCACATAAAAACGCAGTTAATTTTTATAGCTTTTCAAAATTCAAATAAAATATTTAAAAAAAAAAGTTAGTTGTGGAAAACCATAAATAAGCTACAAAAACTATTAAATAATCCAAAAATTAAAAAAAAAAAATTAAAATTGGTGAACATCTGGAAACACCCTGCGCAAATTGTCATACAATGTATCTATTTCCCATGATATCTATATATATAAAAATGAATGTTTGTCTGTCTGTCTGTTCCCTATAGACTCGGAAACTACTGAACCGATCATCGTCAAAACTGGCATCTGAGGGTTTTTGAGGCCGGGGATGGTTTCTGTAATAGTCAAAACTCCATCCGACTTAAGGAAGGAGAGGCTTCCATACAAAATTTGTAGTTTTTCGAAACAAATTAAAGTCATGACATCCATTTTCTTGAGATGTTTTTTTTCCTTTGGGCGGTTTGTTTTTCGTCTCTATGGTCGAGGCGTCGCGAGCCAACGTCGCAGAAGGATAGTAACCCAGGCATAGCATACTGATCAGTAGGAATATTTTGGCGCGTATTTCTCAACCAAGCATATTTTCTTTGAGGGGTTTGTTTTTCGTCTCCAGGGGCGAACAAACGTCGTCGCAAGAGGATAGTAACCAAAGCACACTGTTCATTGATTGCTGGAAAATTTAACAATAAGGCGCCTGTTTCTCAAACACGTGGGGCGATATGCAACCTAGATGTGTTTTTTTCTTGCTTATTTGATTTGTACACAGCACGTGGTAATAAATGACGCCTAGATGTGACACGGATTGGTATTTTATCAATCGAATCAAAACCAATTGAAAGATTTGCAAAAATACTTCCATATTTAGTTCGTGTTAATGTAGGTAGCATTCGACTTTTCATTCAAGGAACATTAGAACATGTTCAAACGTTCAACTTTTTCTGTTAAAACAAATTAAAAATTATGTTTTCTTCTAGGAATTGTTACTTCGGCCCAAATACACAACTGAAACAAATTTAGAAATGAAAATGGGAGCTTTTTATTTTAAATAATTTTGAAAAAACCATCGTACTTTCTGCTTACATACCAATTCAAGTACGTACTTAACATGAAAAGTGTTTTTGTGTTACATGGCTGCATAAAAGAGACTTTTGATCCGCTTCGTTTTTGAAAAGAGAGACTTTAGAACTGATATTCAACTGGACGCAAAATTTTTAAGAGAAATTTTTAGTTTACCCTTAAAGTGTTAAAAACAATATTCCCTTCTGTCAACTTACACGGTGGGGCAAGGGCAATCGTCGAACTTTTAAGAAATTCATCTTCAAAATGATTCAATATGTTGGAAAGACCCGAAGGGGTATTCCGAATATTGAAACTGCAGCGGATATTGCAAATTCTTAAATGTCTTTGTAAATGAAGGTCATTCCCTTTGAGCAGCATTCGTTAAAAGTGGAGAAACAAACATAAATTTATATTGCAGGAATACCGCAGATATATCAGTGAAACTTGATTGAACAAAAAACAGGAATTCGTATTAAATTCATTTTAAAGCCATTACTCTGACGCATCTGTAAATAAGCTTTGCATTGACACTTGCTCCAATATACGGGACAAATGTAAACTTAGAAAATTGTTTTTGCCTACATTTTTAAATATTTGACTTTCAAAGAGAAAATAAAAAAAAAAACGCTGAGAACTTATTTAGTGATGAACCTGATATTTTTTTAAAATATTTATATGTTTACCGTGGTAAATTTATTTAAAAAAAAGAAATTTGACCTGTATTTAATACATAACTAATTTAATATATTTTTCATTACCATGATAAGTGCTGTTTGGGTATCGAGCCGGTTAAATTTGCCTACCTTCTTCAAGCAGTGGGGGACAAAATTGAAAAAGATGGGAGAGCTCCCATGCAAATTTAAGATAAAGAGCTTTTCAAAAAAGGGACCATATTTAAAAAGGTTTTTTTGGGTACAGAGTTCAAATTTCAGATCTTGAAAAACGAGTTTAGAGATCAAGTTTCAGCAAATAATAAATACCATCTTTGAATTGCTATTCAGAACTGCAGCTGCAGCTTTCATTTCAAAGTTGTTGGTTCTGAAGTATGATGAGGTTTGATTTAAAACAATGCTCTCTAAAATCTCAATTTTAATAAATTTTTACAAATTACATTTATTTCCGGAAGGTGTAGCAAAGCACAACGGGTCAGCTAGTTTACAATAAATATTTCGTTGATTTCAATGGAAGCTGACTAATGAAATCAACGGAAGCTGGCTCCGATCTAAAATGCCCAAAATATTTGCTTTGACAAATAACTTGTTTAATTAGTAAATTAATTTGTTTTGATTTCGTACTAAATTTTACTAAGTTTTTTATTAAACATCATATTGCTCTCTCCATTAAGTCTTTACAAACCAATCAAACTAATGTCATCTTAAAGCATCTATTTTGGAGTCTTCATTGCTTTAAGAATAATGGTAAGTGGTAATAAAATAAGAAAAAATCATCACAATACACACCTGTTATTCGAAAGTACAGTTCATGTATCAATATTAGAATATTAACAAATATACAGGTTTTTCAGAATTTTAATTCGAATTCTCGAATGATAACAGAGGTACAGATTTTGTTAAACTTCATCTCCAAATGGTACAGAAACCAAAATAAACTCAACTCTTAAATAAAACTAAGACCACATTTAACATTTTGGAAATGTTAAAAATGTCAAAAAGACAGTCGCGGGCCACAAAAAGAAAACCGCGGGCCATGGTTTGGCCACTCCTGCTTTAAACTCTCTTTGAAGGTCTTTACCGTTGATATGCTGTTTTGTTAAATTCCAAATTCTAATTCTGGAGTTGAAAAATCACGAAGGAAATGGGGGGACGGGGCTTTACATACATAATAAAAAATAATCCAAATCTACAATAAATTGTAAAACTAAAACAAAAGCTTGCGTGCAATAAAGTTGTATACAATAACATTGCACAAAATAAAAAAAAATAATTTTAGACTTAAAATTAAAAAAAAATCGAACACAAATAGTGATATGATTCCTATCTTCTACAGTTTGATTTTCGCTCTTCTAATTGTTTGATTTTTCGAAGAATTTATCAAATTTTTCAATAAGCTATCTCAAACTTTATTTTGTTCCTCCTTCGGGATTTGCCTTATAGAGGTTTGGCTTTATGTAAAGTGCCTGGCGATGTCTCCCACCTATAGAGTTTTCACGCTTATTCAGTTCTCTAAACTGTAACAACGATAGGATTTTGTAGAAAGGGTTATAAGAGTAGGTTGTATAAACCCTAATTAACCCTCCAAAGCTGTTCGCCAAATATCCGTTTCGGGGAAATTTGACTTGCAGCTTGTTTTCATTCCCGTGGCCGTAAAAGTTGACCGATTTTTATTATATTAGATTCAATGTGTAGGTAATTTATTCTAGTTTTTCAATATTAGTAAATTTATTCAGCCAAGTTGTCTGTAGTTTGTTCCGAATGAAAAAAGTCCCAAAAAAAATTGAAGTTTCAAATTGCTTATAATTTCTGACAGAATTCCAGAATTTGAGTGCTTCTTTAATTTTTGGAATTGTAAAGAATATATCTATCCGATAATTTAAAAATATGTAGGGGTCTGATGAACATTTTGACCTCTATCCGGGATTTTCCGGTAGATAAACAAATCTTACTCGAAGCAAAGACTTCCATTTTTTTTGCTTCGTTGTATCTCATTTCTCAAAGAACCGATTTTCTGAATTCAAATTTCATTTTTTTTTTTTTGGTTAATTTGATTATCATTTTCATAGAACATACTTGGTCTCTGAAAATCTCATTTTTTTAGTATATTGAAATGATGATTAAGATGCTTTGAATCTGCGCTTCGGGTCATATTAACCCGAACGGTTTTGGACGGTTAAATAAGAGCTGTCCGTTCTTGATTTGGACGGCTCGCAGAAAAGTGTTTTTTTTTATTTTCCATGTGTAAAACAAAAGTTTCAAAACTACCTCACGATACAGTAGCGCTACAGAAATACTTAAGCGCTAGAAAGCTAGAAACACAAAATCAATAGAAACGCATGGTGACACAGGATTTATCAAAATTTGTTAGAAAAAAATAACATCGTGCAGCACCATCAACGAACTACCATGCATTAGTCCTGGTAATCGATTAGGAGTATGAAAACCGACACACAGCTCGGCTTATCTGGTGTTTAGTTTAGTTTTTTATTCTCTTTTTCGGTCATTATCTTTGGTTTTGGTGTTCGAAAAATATCAGTAATAAAAATGTTGATGTTGTATGTAGCTACTTTACTCTTGACTCTTGCTTCGATAGACAGTCAGTAGGAATTTCTTTCGTAAATGAGACCCGAACTCGAAGCGATTAAATCAGAAAACCAATCAGTGACACTATCAGGATGTTTCATAAAAAGTGGTGGGATACGGATTAAAACTGAAAATAAACATAACAAAGCACATGTGGGTAAAAACAGAGAGTGGCACCGATGTCAAACCTCAGATGATATGGAAGTTAACCAGCTTTATTATTTTGGCTCGTTTCTGTTTTCAAATAATAAAAAATTCCGCCTCCTCAACAACAGACGTAAGGGTCATGAAGATTCTCGCTTGTTTCGCACGATAGCTATTGAGGAGGTATCATATCGAGCCTTACATGGAGTCGTAATAATAATCTTGAGATTTTTTTGCCACCATTAAAGCATAAGTCAAACCCCTGTAACCCCACGATAATAAGGAATCAGTTCGGACAATTGAAATCCAAGAAGAGTTGTAATAAAATATAACTCTTTACTGCGCAAATTGCCTGGTTCTCTCCTATATTCTTGTTGTAGGCACTAGTACAAAACAGAAAAAGAAAAACAGAAAAAAATACCCAAAACAACAAAAATGACTCGGAGAATTTTGCTACCCGGCATCCAACAATCGAAGTCTAGGCGACTAACAAGATATCGTACGTTGAAGTGAGCTACACCTACTCAGTCTAGTAGCTTGAACTACTACATTTCGACTGTGTCTTCTTGACGATATCTACTTCAATTGGGAAAATTGAATTAGTCGTAGGCCGGCTGCTAGCAGTCAGTAGGTATACGCTATAGTCTGCATAGCTAATTGTTGTCTGGTGCTGAGTTCAAATCATTGATACGCCGGAATGATTTGTTAAAAATAGTGCTCTACGAGAGCACTTGCCTGGCGGATAAATAGGCTGATTCGATGAGTGAAGGAAAATAGATCACTACTACTTAGTTGTGATTAAGGCGGTTAAAGCGATGTAATTTTTTTATGAATTCAATAGATGTTTGAAACTCAACTAAAGTTAAGTAACAATTAAAAGAAACTTCCAGAGTGCAACGACAGGATGAGCAACAATTGTTGACTAAAATTCTCAAGTATTGTATCACTTGTTACAAGTAGGTACCCGTATCTTATCAGTTTTGAGGTGAGGACATATTGTAGTAGCTAATCGACTAATCGGTTGTGAACGAAGTCGCGAAAAATGTGCAACAGCTGAGCGGGCGAGAATAAAAAAAACTGTAACTCACCATTATGGTTGAACACCTGGCGGCCGGCATAAAGTTCTCCTCCGCACTCGCTGACTGGCATCAATCAAAGCGATAAAAGTTTATTTGCACGGTGATTATAGGGTATTTTTGTTTCTTTTGTTTTCGGGAGCTTTGGGCTTGCACGAATTTACTTTCGTTACACTTTTTGTAAAAAAAAATATTTTGGATTTTTTAAATATTGAATTGTTAATTTCGATTTTTTTTATATTATGTACCTGTCTTTTAATTTAATGCATTATAAAAAAATTGCTTTAAGCTCTAGAAATCTGGCCAAAAAAGAATTGAAACAAGAAAATTGGAATTAAAACGTAAAATATATTGAAATTATATCTCTAATAGTGTCACTATAATATAAGTTAAAGGGGTCCCTTAGAATAAGAATTGCAGAATTTTGTCCACGTTTTTTATAGGCTGGGCAAATCAGTACAACTATTTTCAAAACTTACACTGCTAAAAATCTGAATCCTTAACAACACTGAAATTGAAAACCTTTAAAATTACATGACATACAATGCGATTTATTAATGTAAATTTACAGACTAAAAAAATTGAATCAAGAACAGCCCGGAATTCTAATGACACGATTATTAACTGACAAAGAACACGATTATTTGATATACCTAAATTTACATCACATATGATGGAATTTTCAATGCGAATTATATAGGTATCACACGACTTAAAAACATAACATGTTTTCAAATTTTACTCGTCTTAAGAAGTTTACAGACGTGTAATATCCATATGTGATGCTTCTTTCTCATTACGTCATATATGATTAAATTTTACAAACATTTCTGGTCACATAAAATTCTTAACAGCACTGAATTAGAAATTTCGGAAAATTACACTACACGGAGTTTATAACGCCATGGAGTTTAATTAATATTACATTACACTTAACGCGATAATGTCATGTAAAAATAAAAACTGTTAAAAATAGGAACACACATATGCAAACAAAGTGTTCAGTCAAGTCGTGAACCAAAGTTATTTTTTGAAACAGTTAGCTTCTCAGTCCATCGATGTCGTTGGTTCCGGATATCTCTGAAAAGTAGCGGCAGCGGAAATGGTTCTGAAAGCGGCCCCACCCCACGCTAGAAAGTGAAAGTGTCTTATAAAATAATTAATATGTAAGACAAAAATTTTGTATGTAGATTAATAAAATAAATGAAATTAATTATTAAAAGATTGTTTTTCTAATAAAAAAAAAGAAAAAAAAAACCATTGAATCGTTTCAATAAAAAAGTAAACAAATAAAATTTCAATAGGATATTTCTCTTAAATGGCTTTAAAAGTTACATCACAAATTTCGAACAATTCAAATTGAAATCATCAGTGATTATTAGAAAGAAAGATAAATCTATAACAAAGTAACCAACACCAAACACCTCAAATTTTCAAAATTGAATTGTTTTCTTTTAAGGAAGATTATACACGATTGAGGGCTGAACGTGTTCTCCATCAATGAATGGAACAAACTTAAACAACACTCTTCAAAAAGTGAACTAGATATAAGCTTACAATTTGGCTCCTTAAAGCCTAAAGGTATGAGCCGTTTCAAATAAATTTTTATTTGCATGTATAGATTGTTAAGCATGTTCAAAGGCCGAAAATTTATTGATTCACAAAACAAGGTTAAAACTTTCTAAAAAAAACTGGAAAATTGCAAATCACATAACTAAGTTCATATAGAATTTACGGCAAATAATAAATAATATAGTAATCTTATGATTATAATTATTAATGAAAAAATTTGAAATAAATTTGTAAGAACAAATTCTATATTATTCTTGGTATCTCCCATCAGCCGGCGCACACTTTTTTCAGTCATGATGTTGATCAGTTTTTCCAACTCATACTTCTTCTAATCTGTATTGTAGGTGGCTGCATCCTTCTCATTTAATTTATATTACTTTTTGGTCCAATACTTCTCTTCTAAAAAAAAACTGAGTGCAATTTAATGGATACAATATTTTTAGAAATTGCCAAAACTGCTGGAAAAATCTGACAATAGCGAAGTAAAACCATCATGAGATTAAACTTTAAGTTTTATCGGTTAGTATGGATCGTAGGTTTCGAAGGGTACAAACAAGATGATTTTTTTTCGGCTTTTAAAAACAGCGAAAACCAAAGTTTTCGTTTTGAATTTTTTTGTTTTTTTCCACAGGAGCAGAATTTTAGCAAATCATTTTATTTTTTACAAAACAACCAGCAAATAATTGTTGTTTGAGGTTAGGTTTGAATGACTCATAACTAGGCAACACTTTCAGCTAATTGCTGAATTTTTTTTCACATTTCAGCGACCTACACTTAATTTTTCGTTTATTAAAACTTAAAAATTTTAGTACACAGCAAAAAGTTTCTAAAAATATACGCAATCTAAAACGTGCGGCATCTATTTTTTCGCTAGTGTAATTTAAAAAAGATGTAATTTCAAACTATTTTTGGTCTATTTTTCCTCGCTTTAAAATAAAAAGTGTAAAATTAAATTCGATGCAATAAAATTACACTGCATGATCTAGAAAGCAACTTTGGGAGATAATTTTACATAAAAAAAGATGTAGTTTATGACAGACCCATTGTTTACCTTTCATTGACGGCTTATGTTTATGTGTTTTCACTCGAGATGATGATAGTAAAAGGTGAAAGCCCATGTCGTAAGACCGCAGAGGTTCCAACTTCAAGGCTCCAGGTAGGCTGAAGGTAAATGAAATGAAATGCAGAATAAAAACTAAATAGTTCGAAATGAACAATTTTTCTTCTTTTTTTACAGTGACGCGGATCCGGATTGGCCGGAACAGAAATCCGACAGTGGTGATATTGACCAGGGTAGAAATCTTCTTCAACGTTTGCTGCAACTTCCAGCGCTGCCCATTATGTGTGAATTTTTTTTTACTGTAAGTGCTTGGTTTGAAAATAAATGTCTAATAAAATAATCATTGCATTTATGTATTTTTCATAAAGGCTTTTAATATTTGAAACCTGAATATTTACTAAAAAATGCGAATATCCAGAATAAATTCTTAAATTTTACATCGCAGTGTATTTTTACACGACAATAATCCGTTCCATTTTCGTGCATCGCTTTCGGTCTAAATTTACACGCCGTGATAGAATTTTAGATCAAAAACGATGTTCCGTTTCCGTGCATCGTTTCCGATCTAAAATTACACGAATTATTTTTGCTGTGTTTGAGACTTGACTTCCCTGATGACCCTTAACCGTAATTGCCGATCATGTGCTTGCACTCTTGCATCGTAAATATCTCAAATACGCATGAACAAAATAGGTTAGATAGTACTCTTCACAGGCAGCAAAATTTTTAATGTCCGATTACTAGTAAATGATCTATCAGCAAAAGAAAGTGTCTCATTTCTAATAGAACTAAGCTTTATACTTTTATGCAATTATTTGATTTTTTAAAGATGTCATTTTATTAAAAATTAAAAGAAAATAAAGAATTCAGAATTTCAATGTTTCAAGAAAATAAAAAAATTGTAACCATTTGCTAGTGTTAAATGAACCCATACAAGGGCAAAAAAGTGTCAGTTTTTCAAAAAAAAAAGTTTCCTCTAGATTTCATTACGTAGCTCAATATTCTGAAATGAATAGTGGATATATGGCCGAAAAATTCAATTTGAACATTTTAAGTTGGAGTACCTACAAAGTTTTTTTCCAACTTGGATTTTAATTTTTAAAGTGTTTAAGACATTGTTTTTTTTCTTTTAAAAGCTCAAAATTGAAATTTGTTATGATTTTATGACTCATAGGTCTGTAAAAATATCATTAAATCATATTTTTCTATGATAATTGGTAGGAACGAATTTTGACGAACATGAGATCAGATCTATTTCTGGAAACTAAGTGCATTCAAATAGCATTGGCAATCATTTTCTTGAATCAGACACTGTACTGTTTTGCATCACGTTTTGAATCAGACACTGTTTTGCATCACGCGTTCGTTAATTGAAGTAATAGCTATTTTCATTAAAAAAGCCGTGCATTAAAAAGGTGGATATCTCGATTAATAATGTTGCTTTGCTACAAGTTAATAGTTTTCCGAACGTTGATCAGTAATTCGTGTTCTTGTTGAATATTTATTAGCTTCTTTCGATTGAAAAGTTCTCCATATCTGTAGGTGTTTCCAAAAAGTGAAATTACTAACAAACCATGTTTATAAAGTGCAGGATACTTCTCTTCGTTCAAATACAAGGTGCGCAATCGGAATTTAACCGATATGAAAGTCGAATTACTTCGTGTTTTTTCAGTCGATTTCAAAACGTCATTTAGTGCCTTTTTAGCTATGAGTCGATACAAATCAAAAGAACGTGCTGAAATTCTAGTGCTTTACATCGAAAACGATCGCTCAGTTGTGAAAACTGTGCTTGCTTACCGTTCAAATCATTGTCTCAAAAAATGGAGAGTTGAACTGTCCTCAACACTTTTTTCTGTGAACATAAGTACACACTACGAAAAAAATCAGTAAAATCACATCACATGTGATGTAAATAAAAAGAAGCATCATATATGACGGAATTTTCAGTGCTAGTTGGAAATTACACGCCAGTGAAATTTTGCAACGTGTATAATAAAAATGATGTTAAATTTTGCAACGCGTAAAATAAACATGATGTAAATTATAATCTCACTGAATATTGAAAGAGAAACTTTCCAATTGGAATTTATTTTGTTTTATTTTTTGTTTATATGATTCAACAATGGAATTTTCTCATCTCTTCATAAAAATTTAACCTTTTTATAACTAATTTAATTTATTTTACTTAGCGACAAACATTTTTTAGCACACATTTTTTTTATTAGAATTCACTTCACCCTTTTACTTTATTCCCCGGATCCTAAGTTGATTAATGTGGAGCCGCTTCCGGAACCGCATCCCTGCTTCACGAAGATCTCCGGGAACCTCACTCGTGGGAAAACTGCTTAAACTTTGGTGCATGACTTGACTTGACACTTTATTTACATGTGTCTATGGTCCTGTTCTTGACAGTTCATAATTTTACATGACATTATCATGTTCAGTGTTTGTAATATCGATTAAACACAAATCCAATGTCGTCATCACATTCCATGACGTGTAATTTTAAGAAATTTCTTATTCAGTGTTGTTAAGAATTGTGTATGACCAAAAATATTTGTATAATTACATCACATATGATGTAACGAAAAAGAAGCAACACATATGATGGAATTTTCAGAGCGAGTTGAATATTACACGTCTATGAATTTCAACAGACTTGTAAAATTTGGAAGACATGTAAATATTTAAGACGTGTAATATTTAATTCGCACTGAAAATTCCGTCATTTGTGATGCTTCTTTTTATTTACATCATATGTGATGGAAATTTACATCAAATAATCGCATTCCGTGTCATGTAATATTCATGTCCTTCGAATTCAGTGCTATTATGGATTCAACTTTTTTCAATCTGTAAATTTACATCAACAAATCGCGTTCGACGTCATGTAATATTAAAGGTTTTTCAATTTCAGTGTTGTTAAGGATTCAGATTTTTTTGCTGTGTAAAGTAAACGCCAGCACACCGAATTTCAAGCTAGTCTACGATCTGAAATAACTACTATAAAGCCCGAAATTCTGGCCAGTGTTATGCAAAATGCCTGCGAAAGAGCTGCTTTTTTTATTATCAATGGGGGGTGGTTTGGAATAAATGGCATAAAATATCCTGACCAAAGCTTGTTTATTTTTGGAAAACGACTGAAAATTTGAGGAGTGTTTTTGACCTTGAGATCGGATACACCCAAATGGCTCACTCTTTTTGTTTTATAAAACTCTTTCAGAGAAACCTGATAAAATTTTCCGTCAATCCTGTAAAACGCAACCCCCAAGTAAAGTTTTCTTGGTCCTTGGTTTCTTGGGCTATGAACTTTATGAAGAATTTTCAAAAAAAATTCATCATCTTTAAAGTTTTTCGTAGAACTAAAGTTGAAATTTGAAAAAAGCTTAGCTTTTAGGGGGTTAAGTGGGTGTCATAGCACATTTCACAGTATTCCATTAGTAATGATCCTTTCACAAAGCTTACGTTAACGGAAAAAGCTATTGCCAAAGGCGATAATTTCCAAAATCTTGAAATCCAATATCAATTTAACGTATTTATCATTTTGGTTATGTCTGACTTTTGTGTCAAGAGCGTTTAAGAGCGAAATTTGGAAAAAGATTCGAAGAATCTTTTTAAAAAATTGCGATTTAATAAGGAGTTTGCAAATATTTTGACCTTGCTCTATTTTGTAAGTATAATTCTTATTTCATAACATTGAAGCTGATCAAAGCTTCGCGGGACACAAATAAGCGTTCGAGGGCCCGAGGAGTCCCACGGGCCATGATTTGGCCACCCATTATTTAGATTGAGCTCAACATTTAGATTTTTTTTATCAAGAAATGCATAATACATAAGCCAACAATCCAAATGGAAATTCGGGTAAAAATAGTTTCATATATGAAAACATTATGCTCGATTAGCCTTCAATTCGAAACAGATTTTGGGATTTGAAGATTTAATTGTTTCCATATATCGTCATTCTAAATTAGATGATATAATTAATAAATGCGTTTGATATTTTCATTGAGGATTTTGGTTCTAGTATATTAGAAGAGTAGGGGTTATGTGAAAGCTATCAGTATTGAACTATAAACAATAATTTCCTGAGCATTTTTGTCATACAAATTTAAAAAAACAATCGATTGCGAACATCCATTTCATGGTTTTTGTGATTTTTACAGCTTTCCGTTTTACTGGAATTTTGCAGTCGACGCTTTATTGTAAATTAGATCATGAACAGGGGACATCAAGTTCTAGGTCAGGCAAATAGACTTATATTACTTTTCGACAAAAAAAATGAGCACTTTCTGAAAAAATTGTAATCGGTTATGATAAAAATTCGTGCTGGAAGCAAACAAAATCAACAAAGCTTTCATAGATGAGGCAATGCTCAATTTGGTGAAACCTGTAAACTTATCCGATGCAAAACTCTCTCAATGACATAAAAAAAATTTTAAGAATGGTCATTCTAATGAAACAAAATTTGATGCCTGCTCACTGATCGGTGATTTAATCAGATCAATTTGACATTTGAGCACCTTTTTTTGTTTTTTTCTTCTGTTTTCCACCCCTGGATCAAGTTAAGTTTTAAAAAATTGTGCATCATACGTCTGTCTGATGCCCATATTTATTGCAAGTATGAACAAATTTTACTAACAAAACTTCGTAGAAAAAATAATTTCACATGTTGGTGTTATTACCAATTCGATACAAAAAAAAAACAAACTACGAAAGCTAATGTTGGAGATGGGGGGATGGACAAGTAAAGATAATAGTAATGCCTAGGTTGAAGTAAGTTAATTTATAGGTTCTAAACGAACACGTAAATGCTTCTAAAACAGTCGCAAGCTGAATGGGGGTGACTGAGAAAAAATCATCCGAATGTGTTATTTCGGCTTGTGACAGATGATTCACGCTGCATATGGTTAAATGATGATTGCACTGCACCATTTGCGTCTGAAGCTGTTGGAATTTTTGTATTTCAAAATTACCAAAGGCGGAACGTGTAACATATTTGTGATAACCAAAAACTAGAGAAAGCATCCAAAGCAAAGGACAAACCTACCACAAGAAACGGTAGAACATAGACCCAAAACCCGAAAAAAGAAGGTACTATCTCTAGCTAGTGAGCTTATCTGCAAATAGAGAAATTATTCACTCTCGTTGCCGAAACCGACGTCCGACCCCGGCCCAATTAGTCACAAATACAACACAACAAGTGGTAAAAAAAGAGGTGATAATACTCTTCTACATCCAGTCCATGGGAAGAAGGAAGTGATAAGATAATTCCTGGCAGCAGTTTCTCACCACCGAACCGATCGAAGGCATTCCGCAGGAGTGTTGCCCCGAAAGAAGTGCTACTCCGATGGGATTGTCCGATTATCGTGCTGGTGACACTTCAGTCAGTCTCCATTGGACTCTCGGTCTCAGTCCGGGTTTTGAACCGATGCCGGTGTGCAACATTGTCCGAGACGCGCGCGACGAAATTAACTACGGTTTGAGTGATGTAAGGGTTGTTCTGTTCTGTCTGATCAATTGACGCTTCAAATAGGGGTGGTGGTCAAATGAAATAGTTCTAACCTAGCTAACTAGAGCAAGAATTGCCGTTGCATTGCCAATATCGGTCGGAATCGGTGAGTGTGAATAGTTCCAGTTATAGGTCACATTTGACCTGTAGATTGTTGACGTTTGATCGAGATCATACCGGGTAGTGCGGTGATGTTTTGTTTTTGTTGTGATCCTACCGTGGACAAAGACCTGCATATGCAGATCGCTATCTTTTGTCGGTGAAGATCGTTGCAGATCGGAGTTTGTCATCACTGATCTTTGTGTCATTGCATCGAAGAAAGTGACCGTGAGAGATCTTTCGCCCCCTTTAGTGAACTACAAAGCCGCAATTTGTCCAGTGAGTGACAATTCAACCGATACTATTAGTGCATCTTCACGCGCCGCCGTGATTTCCTTATTCCGAGAGACGATTGTTGGATCATCTACATGCAACAGTGGTCGGCAACCTCTTGAGTCAGAAGAGCCAAGAATTACAATTTCCAAAATAACAAGGTTTGAAAGAGCTAGATTATTATACAATCGTATGAAATAAAAGCATTTTCCAAACTACATTTTTTAAAGATATATTGTTGTACATACTTTCATTTGACATGCATGTGGCAATAAATCAGTTCAAGAAAATTTATTATTTCTTGCTCTAATTTATTATGTTTTGCATGATGTTGTAGTAATTGATATGAACAGATTAACATAAGTGGAGTCGGTATTAATGATTTTATTCGGGCAAGACAAGGACTTCTTGTTAGATGAATTCAACTAAAGAATATCAGACTGTTTCTTCTTCTTCTTCTTCTTCTTCTTCTTCTTTTCTTTACCAACAGCCAAAAAATGTAAGCATCCTGAGAAATGAAAGGAATTGCGTCTTTCATTTTTCTTTTCAACGTAACTCTGTTACATAGAACATGCATTGCAAAGATAACTACCAGGCCAACCATGTAGTAAATACCGCCAAAGATTCTGGAACAAAGATAGAAATAAAGCGTGGAGTTCCCTACCATACGCTTCATATGGATTACTTATATACATATAACATAATTTGAAAATTGCTACTCTAATCTCATTACATTGTGTAACAAGGAAATAATATAATATAAACGTTTAAAATATTAGAAAAAAAAATTATCTCACCAAATAAATTTTTGATTTTTTCGACTAGAAATCATTTCCTCTAGTCGGACCGGCTGTCGTTTAGATTCCTTCTGCACTCCCTCAACCGGGTTCAGCATTCTGAAACAAAGCACAAACCACTCCGCGAGCTTCAGCTGGTCATTTATTCAAACTTTTTCCACTGTTTAGTTTTAAAATTTGACTTCAATAGGCGATGGAATCGGTGCCGAATTTGGGTGATAGTTTTCCACTATTGCAAGTGGGATGCAGCTGAAATTTCACCCAACTTTTGACAGATCATACGGGTTTTTCTTAAGGACAGAAAGAATAACTTTTTCCTTCAATCGCCCATTTGATTTAAAATTTTGATGGACGAAAACAAAAATTCGTGCTTCGCCTAAAAGTCATGGCTTACTCCTCCTAAAGTATGTCATACAGTTACGATTAAAAAGAATTTTCTCAATATTGTCCAATTTTTCTTTCTTTCTATTCAACTGTGAGTTGACTTAGAGAAAGCCTATGATTGAAAATGATAGTTGTTTTTAAAATTTTAAGCAATAGTTAAAAAAAGAGAAACATGTGTAAGTAAAAATTTAAATTAATTATTAGCTGTAGAATAAAAAACAATCTGTTCCGCTAAAACTTATTAGACCGGAAGAAATTTCAAATCCTCCTTTTCTCACTCGGAGTTGGAAAATCGGGAGGGAGGGGGGATAATAAAAATAATGGGAAAAACAAATAAATTTGAATGAATTGCACGAAAGTTTGTTTGCAACGAAATCGCATACTATATCATTGCATAAAACCTGTAAATCAAGTAATTTTTTATCGAGAAATTCAATAAAATCAAAAATACTAAAGGTGAAATAACTTTCATCTTTCACAATTTGTTTTTTGGTCTTGTTATCTTTCGGATATTTGATTTTTTTTCGAAATTTAAGTAGAATACATAGAACTTTATTTTTAAAAGACATTCACCGTCTTTGCCGATTTAGGCTTTACAGACTGTATTAATGACATGGACAATTTAAGATTAACATTTAACACCCAGTACCGAGATGGGAATCGAACCCATGCCATTAATCACTCGACCACCGAGAGGTACAATTTATTCATTTCCCGCTTCGGGTTTTTTTTGTTGGAAATTTCAAAGGGAGAGGGGGTGGGAGAGGCGTTGACAGAAAAAGAAATTGATATTTGTTCCAGCCTTATTTGAATATTCCAAAACTCTGATGAAATTTATGTAGTTGAAAAAAAAATCTCTCTATTATGCCCTTTGCAATATCTGATATTTTCATAATTGTCAAAATTCTCAAACAGTCAAAACTGACAAAATTGTCAAAATTGTCAAAATTGTCAAAATTGTCAAAATTGTCAAAATTGTCAAAATTGTCAAAATTGTCAAAATTGTCAAAATTGTCAAAATTGTCAAAATTGTCAAAATTGTCAAAATTGTCAAAATTGTCAAAATTGTCAAAATTGTCAAAATTGTCAAAATTGTCAAAATTGTCAAAATTGTCAAAATTGTCAAAATTGTCAAAATTGTCAAAATTGTAAAAATTGTCAAAATTGTCAAAATTGTCAAAATTGTCAAAATTGTCAAAATTGTCAAAATTGTCAAAATTATCAAAATTGTCAAAATTGTCAAAATTGTCAAAATTGTCAAAATTGTCAAAATTGTCAAAATTGTCAAAATTGTCAAAATTGTCAAAATTGTCAAAATTGTCAAAATTGTCAAAATTGTCAAAATTGTCAAAATTGTCAAAATTGTCAAAATTGTCAAAATTGTCAAAACTGTCAAAATTGTCAAAATTGTCAAAATTGTCAAAATTGTCAAAATTGTCAAAATTGTCAAAATTGTCAAAATTGTCAAAATTGTCAAAATTGTCAAAATTGTCAAAATTGTCAAAATTGTCAAAATTGTCAAAATTGTCAAAATTGTCATAATTGTCAAAATTGTCATAATTGTCAAAATTGTCAAAATTGTCAAAATTGTCAAAATTGTCAAAATTGTCAAAATTGTCAAAATTGTCAAAATTGTCAAAATTGTCAAAATTGTCAAAATTGTCAAAATTGTCAAAATTGTCAAAATTGTCAAAATTGTCAAAATTGTCAAAATTGTCAAAATTGTCAAAATTGTCAAAATTGTCAAAATTGTCAAAATTGTCAAAATTGGCAAAATTGACAAAATTGGCAAAATTGGAAAAATTGGAAAAATTGGCAAAATTGGCAAAATTGTCAAAATTGTCAAAATTGTCAAAATTTGTCAAAATTGTCAAAATTGTCAAAATTGTCAAAATTGTCAAAATTGTCAAAATTGTCAAAATTGTCAAAATTGTCAAAATTGTCAAAATTGTCAAAATTGTCAAAATTGTCAAAATTGTAAAAATTGTCAAAATTGTCAAAGTTGTCAAAGTTGTCGAAATTGTCAAAATTTCCAAAAATTGTCGAAATTTTCAAAAATTGTCAAAATTATAAGGAACTTTTAAGTTCACTTATTGTCATTTGGACTTTCAACCGCCTGTTTTCAAGTTTTGAAGTTCACACAGAGTTCAGAGTTCCAAGAGAGAAAATACTTTTAATTTTCTCGAATGGGTACTCTTTTCTTTAGCCATAAACGAACTTAGAATGTGGCTTGCGAGTCGCATGTTGCTGACCGTTGATTTGCATACATACTTACAGACGGAGCTCAGCCGAATGCTGCATCAGCTGTGATGTCGTCGCGAAGCCTTAATTGACCAATTGATATAAATGTTTTAATTCAATTCTGAAGGAACCATTCGCAGATGCTGCCGACCGACCTTTGAAGCGTGAATGTGTCAAGTTGTGTGACAATAACACAAAACCCATCTGTGGCAAGTGGAAACACTTCACCGGAATTGAATTTTCTCCTTTTTATAGTCCCGTAAAATACCGTTTTCAAGTGCCATTGAGATAGGTTATGGGAGAATGTTCAACTTTGATTATGACTTTAATAATGCAAAGAATGCACCATTCAAAAACTCTAACAATCCCCATTTCCTTTCAAATTTCAGATCTCAAAATCTCTCCCATTCGCCGAGACTCCCACCAAAAGCCCGCCAACAAAATTAGGATTAAGCTATTCGCAATTTGAATAGCACACTACAAGCCGTGGATGATAATCTGTTAGCACCTGTGGCAGCTTAGTTCGATAAGATTAGCTTTACACCTACACCTACCACCTAAACTTTACTTAACCCAAGGTGCTCAGCCTAGCCAAAATGCATTTTAAAGACGTTTTTA
>NC_073693.1:337087924-337148817 GCF_029784155.1 Uranotaenia lowii
TAAACAGATTCTAAATAGTCAAGAGTAAAAAAAAAGAAAATGATTCGAATAGTGAAGTTTTCAAAATCAGTAATTCAAAATTAGAGTTAACATTTATAGCAATTTAAATTCAAGAATATAGAATTTAAAAAAAAAAAAGGAAACAAAAAAAAATCATGATTCAAGAGTTTAAAAAGAAAATAATCAATGTCACAAGAGACAATATTTTAAGTTTAAAGAATAATGTGTCAAGAGTCGAGAATGAAGGGTTAAGTGTCAAGAAGGGATAATCTAAGATCATGGTCACGAATCAGAAGATGTAATTCTGAACCTGGGCTTCAGATGCCAAAATCAAAAGAATATAGTGTCATGGGTCGAAAATTGGAAATCAAGAACGAAGAATCAAAGTCAAGTAAAATGAAAGAAGACACGATCAGAAAATTGAAAAGTACGGCTAAAGTAAGACCGGAATTTTTTGTTAATGCGTGCTCGTATGTTGATGTTTAAAGAAAAATGAATACATATTCGAATATTGTCAAACAAAAAAATGGCCTAACTTTGATATTTATCATAAGCTCTCCCCAACATGTATTCGGATCGGGATATTCGATGTAAAAAAAATTGGCAATAAGCGCGCATTTTAATTTAGATTTTTTTTTTAATCTTAGGATTATAATAAATTATATAAAAATGAGAGATCTGTATAATGTTTTAAAATTGTTACAATTTATTTCTTACTTTGAGCCAATTGGGACTTCTTCCACTATAGCCGGACTTTTTTTAATTTGAAATATTTACTAATTGATTTGTTTATTGTCATCTTAGACGAATGATTTTATACAACGACAGGAATATGAAAAAGTTGGGTTATCATTTCGACATTTCTTTATCCATGTTGAAAATACTTTTTTGAATTGTTTTGAAGTGAAATATTGCTAATTTGATATGTTCATGACGTTATTAACGAATTTTTTATTAGAAAAGTCTGCTACCGAGCATGCTTAGAAAATAAAGCAATTGCTATGAGATTTGTCGAGCAATTGCTTCAGATTTGAGCTTCATTCATACCAAACTAGCTTGTTCTAAAAGTAAAAGCTCCTGACTGAGAAAACAGCTGCCAAGAAAAACTTTATTCATAACAACCGAAGCAATTGCTTTAAGCGACTGTTCGACTGCTCGATTCAGTTTAGCAAAAGCAATTACTAAGTTTTTTTCATACCACCCATTGATTCGTAAAAATTTAGTACAAAAACAATGATCGAATATGACAATTTAATGTTGAAAAAAAAAAAATTTCAAAGACCGAATTAAAAAATACATTTTTTGTTAATACAGATGTTTTTCCATAGTAAAGCAAACTTTTAGAGTAGAGGAGAAGGAGATTGTAGGATACAGATGTAAAGTACGATACAGCGTCTCAAAATAAAAATACGTAATTCGTTTTGATTAACCTATTCTTGAAAACGAGTATTCTTAGAGTAGTGTGTAAATATCGTTTTTTGGAGGGAGAAACAAAAAACAATATGATTCCAAAGAGTCAGTCGATTAACGAATTTTGGCGTGAACGGACGCGAGTGCTTCAAACCAATTTGTGTTGTTCGGAAGATGCTATCGAAGAATCCGACACAGATGTTACCCGTTGGGTCAAAAAGACTCTAAGAGAGTGCTGAAACGAAGAATGGCGAAGAAATTGTCATTTCAGGTTGAGAAGAATCAAACCTATCACAACTCGTTGGCCGGATAACCCCAATCCCCTGTATCGAAGAGTCCTCAACCCGCCTATGTATAGGCCACACTAACTTAACCCATAAATACCTACTTGAAAAAACAGACCCCCCTATCTGCTCTACTTGTGGTGTTGCCCTTTCAGATCTCCACTTATTATCAGAATGCCTTGCCTATAGCACGGAACGTTCGGTAAACGTTTTGGATACCGCCCTAGCTATCACCACACTATGAGAAAAAAACTTATACGATTTCTAGAAGACACACAATTACTATCCAAAATATGATCCATTAGGGCAGAGACAAATAACCTTAAGGTTGAAGTCTTCTAACAAACAAGCAACAACGACAACAAAATCACTTGATCCCTAACGTCAGATTTTAAATGGATCTTAGAAAAGGAGAAGTGTATTTTTTTAAAGACTCGTTTTTTACTGGTCACGGATGCCTCATGTACTACCACCATCGGTTTGTACATTGACACACCAGAGAACGTAGTGTTCAACCTGTGGTTCAACTGTCCGAGGCTCGAAGGGGTACGATGCTTGCCGCCTGTGGGTCCGACACGAAAGCCGAAAACATCGTGCAGACCTGGCGCGTGGTCAGCGATGGATTCACCCGGATCATGACTGCCCTACAGAGGAGTTTGAACCAACACCAGTCGGTGACTAGAGTAGGGCGCATCTGAGTAGAGTGCAGCCGAACCTAGCAGTAAAGCATACAAAGATAAGAATTCACCTTCTGCTGCTTGGTAAGTCGCGCGTGTGTGTGTGTGTGTGTGTTTGCCACGGAGTATCCGAGTAAACACGACCTTCGCGGCGAAGGCTGCGGCTATAAGACATGACCCTCTTGCAGTCGAACTCGTAGGAGGAAGAGTATTCACGCCGCGGAATACTCTTGGGTAGAGTGAAAAGAAGGAGAAAGACCGGACCACGGTCAGAGGAGAATGCTCTTTCGACGGGGGGCTTTCGATTTGAGTGCGTCAGAAACCTAGCAGTAAAGCACGTAAAGATAAGACTATACCTTCTGCGTATGTCGAGATTCTAGGTACGTCGCCAACGCTTTGTAGGATAGCTTCATTACCGCGGAGTATCCGAGTAGAACGCGCTCCCTAAGACGGAAGCTGAGGGGATCGGCAGGGACGGGCGAAGAGGGGAGGGCCTCGAGCCAAACCGAGCGGAAGAGGCGGAGCGCATGATAGGCGTGGTAACCAAGTAAGCATCGCGTTACGAGTAAAGGCCTTACCTTAAGTCACCAAAAGCCCTTAGTCTTAGATTATAATGAAAGTTAGGGTATATATGCAGGAGTTCTGACTTGAAACCGAGTAAGCCGACAGGCCTAGAAGCACGGACTTGGTATCCCATCACGGGTAAAGGGTAAACACGAAATTATTGCGACACCGAAAATGTCATGCCAATTTTCTTATAATGTTTAGAATCAAACCAAAATTTAAGGGTAGTTTTATACATATACTAGCTGATCCCATACGAACTCCGTTTCGCATTCAACTTGGAATATGTCATGAGCAGTTTGTATGAAAGTCAATTACCAAGCATTGTCCAGAAGCATTTCCAAATTCATTGTTAAGCAATAGTTGCAAAAATGTTGGACGATACCTTTTTTATGTCGTTTGCAACTAAATTTGAAAACACGTGCCGAAAGTCCCCGTGTATGAATTTTCATCTAGTCGTGATACAAACTCACTTAATTATTGCAAAAACAAATTTATCAGTTATTGCAAAAAAAAATTATCAGTTATTGCAAAAACAAATTTAACAGTTAATATTGATAAACCCCTTTTTTTACGTTCGATGATCTCTTTCGTTGACCCCTGGCAAAAAAATTTGATAACTTGAAATCGATTGCCCGTCCCTCAATACTCTCGTGTATAAATTTTCATCTGAATCTGATGTATAATACCTAGCAAACATAAAATCGCATTAAAATGATGACTCAAGTCATTAAAAACGTTACTTGCGAATCGTAATTCCAACTGAAGCCAGTAAAAGGTCGTAACAATCGTTACTTGAAGTTGGATTAAACGGTTTTAATCGGATATGATAAAAAGTTCGCCATGTTTGTAGATTTTGAAGACGATTTCGTTCCTTCGCTTTCTCCCGCGTGGGTCAAATGAGAGAACAGCTTTGTTTTACTCTCTGCGACCATCAGTGCACCCAGATTGCTAAAAATCAGACGGTGTATTTGCAAGAATTGCCCAATGACTGAGGCAGCAAATATTGTCGCTGGCAATGGTTCGCATACGTTGAGAGGAAAAACTTGTGCTCTCTTGCATTCTTTCAGTATGTATGTATATTGGTGTCGAATATCATCCAAATTGTATACTCTTATCGCTTAAGCCAGAAGTTGAAAATATGTATGTATATTGCCTCCACTTTTGGTAGTAAATGCTGTTTTTCGAGTTTCATACGATCATTCAATAATGTATATGAGACGTATGACAAAGTTGTTGAGAAATATATAAGTGGAATCCATTTTTCGTGTCTAATAACTCCCTATGTACAAATTTTCATACCAATCCGATGTATATTAACATTAATATTACTAAAAATTTTAAAATTTATATGGACGACCCCTTTTTGCCGGCCCCTTACACTGCATTTGATACCTGAAATTGAAAGCCTGTCTCTCAAAACTATCGTGAACCAAGTTTCAATCTCAGTTCAATGTATAATAACGTCAATATCGCAAAAAAAATCATTTAACAGTTGATATGGACGACTCCTTTGGCCGCAATCCCTGTTCCTAAATTTGATACCTGGGATCGATTGCTCGTCCTTGAAAACATTCATGTTCAAAATTTCATCAAAATTTGATTAATAATAACACAAACACCGCAAAAATAATCAATTGTTGATATGGACGACCCCTTTTTGCCGGCCCCTTACACTGAACTAGATACCTCAAATTGATTGTACGTCACTCGAAACTATCGTGTACCAATTTTCATCTGAATACGATGTATAATAACGGTCTTTAACTGTCTTCTTGCTCTTCCTAAGTTATCGCTTCATTATTGCCCAGTATTGCTCCACCGGGCTCACCTTCGGACAGTTTGGCGGATTCATGTCCTTTGGAACAGAATGGACAGAATTGGACTCATACCACTCAAAGACAATTTTAGAAAATTGGCATGATGCTAAATCTAGCCAAAATAGTGGAGCTACGTCGTGCTGCTGCAAGAACAGCAAAAGACGCTTCTCGAGGCACTCAGAGGCACAAGAGCAGATGGCCTGCCAAAAGAGTTTTTCTGAGGTGAACTTCGAAATTTTCTTCTTCTCAAAGATGTCGTCCACATCGAACTTGCTCTTGACGGTGAAAAGCTCCAAACCCGGAATTTGCTTAAAACCGACTTTTATATAAGTTTCGTTGTCCATCACACAGCAGTCATATTTTGTCAGCATCTTCTTGTAGAGCTTCCGTGTCAGAGTGTTAGCCTTCGATTGCTGCCACTCAGTGCGGTTTAGAAAGTTCTGTACCTAGTATGTATGTAGTCCAGCTCTCTTCTTTGCATTCTGGACGTAACTGTACGACATGCCGATCTTTTTAGCCAAATCACGGCTTGACACGTTGGAATTTGCTTTAATCATCCGCTTCACATTTTCCTCCATATTCTTGTTCTCCTGTCCCGGTTTTCTTCCAGCGCCTTTGCAGTGGTCCAACGTCAACCGCTTCAACACTCTGGAGGCGGTTGAATGGTGGATGTTCAACTTTTTCTCAACTGCCGGTGCGATAGGTCAGGAAATTCCAGGTGTTTGAAAGGAATTTGTTCTCTCGACTTGCGTTGGTTCACCTCCATTTTCTTTTAATCGACTTCGAGTTTGACAGCATGAAAACAATTTTTACCCAATGGTAAAAAAGTTATGCCCTGTTGTTCGTGTTCGCCCTTTATGGACAGATCCGGATGGGAATTATGGCCAGAGACCCCAGATGAACTTTATCGTAGGTGTATAGATATAATATCTAGAGTCGATCAATTGCACCCATGAACCCGGAGTAGCATACTGGGAAGATGCGGTTGCTCGCTGTGCCTTGGAATGCAATCCGTTAAAAAGATTTACCACCTAGGTTAAAAACAAGACTACGCCGCCACGAGCTTCTGGGCCTGTTTCTTCTTCGATGCCCATCTGGATTCCAGTCAAGCGCCTCTCTACAAATTTCGTTCTCATCTCTTCGCGGCGTGTGCCCAATCTATCTCTACTTTCGTTCCCGAATCTCGATTTCTAGCGCCATTTGATAACATTGGCGATGAAGTTCTTCGTTTGAGATCTAGTTGAAAGAATTAAAACTCTCCCTTAACTAGTAGGTACTCGTATGGTTTGATTTGTGAATAAGTTTTTTTTTCATACTTTTAGGTGAAACTAAGTACCTAAGATTTAAAATTTTAAGCTTAAATTTTCCTCTCGTTTTTGCTCTCATTCCAGTCGGCAGCGGCCAAAGCGCGCCATTCAAGCTACATCCTGCAGAAGGGCATCTCCATGGGCCTGGGCCTGTACGAGCACCAGGTGCACGTGGTCAAAACGGCCGCCGAGCTCCTCTTCGACGGTTACGAAGACGACATGGTCCTGATGGCGAAGCAGTTCTACAACGCAGACGAGGTTCCCTTCGATCGAGTTGGTTGGTTCTATACGGTTGGTATTTGGAACCACTTTTTCCTATGGAAAATAGACGAATTTATTTGTTTTTTTTTTTTTTACAGAGAAACAACTCAGCCGATCTGATTGGACACTATAACGTTCACACCGGGGTAGATGACATCTTCAAGATAGGTTCTATGGCAGAATGGAATTACAAACCTCGTACGGATTTCTTTGCCAACGAGTGTGGTATGCTGAATGGATCAGCTGGGGAGTTTTATCCGCCAAATCTAAGCAAAGATGTGCCCATTCAACTGTTCACGCCGGACATGTGCCGCAGTTTGCCACTGGACTTTGAATCGGAGGAAGAAGTTCATGGAATCAAGGCCTTCAAGTATGCCGGGGGCCCACGAACGGTTGACAATGGAACCCAGTTTCCGGAAACGATTTGCTTCAGTGAGGGTGAAATCGTTCCATCTGGGGTGCTGAATATATCTTCCTGTCGGTTCGGTTCTCCTGTTTTCATGTCGTTCCCGCATTTCTACGGAGCGGATGAGTTCTATCTCAATCAGGTCGAGGGACTGAATCCCGATAAAAGCAAACATCAGTTCTACATGACTATGGAACCGGTGAGTGTTTTTTTATGTTCTCTCGTGTTGTATTTTTTAGAACAAAAATCCACTTTGCATCTCTGAAAATTTGGCACATTGTTAAAGAGACTCTCGAATATTCATGAAAAAAAATCCATCAACAAACTTTTTTTAAATTGCGATTTTTTTTAATTGTGCGGACTCCTTTTATTTGTGATGGTCCCTTTGTCTCATTTGGGTCCTTCCTCCACCCCATACGCTTCTTTACAAGTGGGAGGGACATTTTATCCTTTGGATATTTAAATTTAACATTTATTTTCTTATTCTGTACGACTTTTCCGTCCTACTCCCGCGTATGTCCATCACCGTACAATTTCATATCTGTTTTTTTTTTCAGATCTACATCACTTTCGTATGATCCTTTCTAGGATTGGCCTTTCATCAAATAGTCTGTTTTATGTGTTGTATTGTTAGTTTCTTAAAGGTGCTTATATTCACACTGTTTTTGTGTTGACTCCTTCTCTTATACAATTCAGTTTTCCGCTAATAATACAGTAGTTTTTTGTCTCATATGAGTGGCATCTTGAAATATGCACTCTTTGCGCTCCCACCATACAGATAATGTATGAGAGCCAAACTCAACCAAAGATGTTGAGCAATCGCTTGCAAAACTGACCCTCCCACAGTCTAGCCAGCTATCAGGTCAAACAAAAAGGTTAAATACCGGGACTCCACAATATGTAAGCATCTCAGCTTAACAGCTGCTCTGTGATATCGTTGATGTTTCTGGATGAATAAGCCATAAAGATGCTTAAAATCCCTCGAGAAAAAAAAACAAATAAAAACATATCGTTGATGTTCGTTATTTGTGCTTGATTTTTCTGAAGAATATTAAAAATGTTGTATTCTTCGATTAAGTGAAACAAGAGAATAACTGTCTAAAGGTATTTATTAGGACTTGTTTCTTTCGTGGTCAGAATACGACTAGTGAAAATTTTCTAGTTTGTTACTGCATAGCCATGACAGCAAGTCATGGCTATCTCGACTATTCCTTGATATCTCCCCCTTTAAGAAAGATCGTAGTGCATCAGTCAACTGGGAAGCCTACGATTTTGGACTAAACGGTCAGGAGATTGGGAATGGATAGTGACAGGAGGCTGGATGAAACTATCATCATGGCGTTGCTTTGTGCTCACTTCAGTTGGTCTCAGACTCTGCGGCTTGGCAGGATTCAGAGTTGTTCGAATCGGTCTTTTCAGGAAAAGTTCAGCAGGTGTCTTTCCTTCGGGGGCGTTTTGATTCGGTGTTGAACGGTATGTATACAACAGAATTTGAAGATGCTGGAAAGTTGCCCTGCTTTTCCCCTTGACGAGCTTCTTAAGATCCCTTTTTAGTGCGTCTACGAACCTATCGGCTTGTCCGTTTGACTGCGAGTGATGCGGAGCCGTGATCATGTGGCTGACTCCGTTTGATTCGCAGAACTGCTTGAACGTTGAGCTCACAAACTGGGAACTGTTGCCTGTTACCAGGGTACGTGGATATCCATACCTTGCGAAGGTTTCTTGAAGGATATCCAGTGTTGCGGTGGTTGTCA
Organism: Uranotaenia lowii; assembly: GCF_029784155.1. Lineage (NCBI taxonomy): Eukaryota > Metazoa > Arthropoda > Insecta > Diptera > Culicidae > Uranotaenia > Uranotaenia lowii. The sequence goes on from NC_073693.1 coordinate 337,096,408, forward strand.
TACTGCGGGTACGGAAAACTTCGGGCCACTCGGAATAGGCGTCAACGATAGCTAAGTAGTAGTAGCCATCCACAGGACCAGAGTAGTTGACATGGATGCGCTCCCATGGCTTCGTTGGAATCGACCATGACTCCAGATTGGTTTTCCTCGGAGATTTTGCGGCGCAGAAACTACAACGTCGAATATTGGATTTCTGCTGCACGGACTGGATGAGTGTGTTGAATGGGACCGACCAGAGATTGAACTGATCAATCGTCTCGATGCCGAAGACGTTGAGATCCGGGTTCGTTGAAATGAAAACTCGGCCTTGCTTGGTGGTACCATGGACGGTGATATTTGCAAGAAATTGACCGATGATACCAATCTCGTCTCCTGATGCGCTGACAGCTATAACTTCCGGCTCTTGAATTACTGGTTGACCAATTGTTTCCCAGACCTGTTCGGAGATGATTGTAATGTCCGACGCACAGTCTAGTTGTAACTGGACTGGGAAGTTGTTGAGATCCACTTTGATGTATTTCCGTTTAGTGGAGTGGTCCAATCGATTAACCAAAGTGCCATTGGATTTGACGGTGTCCTTGGGCTTTGGTTGGTCGACTGGTTTGAAAGGTTTCTGCTCAGCAGAGGAACAATAACCATCTTTGTGACCCTTCTTCTTGCACTTGCTGCAATAACGATGTTGATAAGAGCAATCCTTGACGTAGTGTTGGTCTCCACACAGCCAACAGGGTGTTTTCGGGACCTTTTTGCTAGCAGGCTTCGAATGATGGGTGATGCTGTTGACGTACTTGTCGTTTCCTCCCTTCTCGATCATTTTTGTGTCTTGTTTGACGTTGATGATCCGATTGCACTCCTCCACTAAGTTTTCCAGCGTCAAAGTGGTTCCATCACCAGCGAGTGCGGACTCTTCTGCTTCAAGCTTGCCAATCAATCGTGTCCGGATGTCTGCATCGCGTGGTGACTGGAGACCACAGACGAACCGGAGCGCCTTAAATTGATCGTTGGAGAGCTTCGTCAACTGGAACGCTTCACAGTGTTTGTTGATGGAGGCGGCGTAGGTGGAAAAATCATCAGCATCGTTCTTCCCGTACTGAAGACACTGATAGCGAGCGTTGAAGAGCGATGTTTGCCTTCCAAAAAGTTTCTTCAATTTCGTGACGGTTTCTTCGAAACGGAATTCTCGGGGGTGTTTTGGCAGAATGCTGTTCACGTAACGTTCGTGGAACTGCGTGCCAATCTTACGGAGAAGCAACCTCACCTTTGCGTTGTCGTCCAACTGCTTGCCGTCTTCCTTGAAAACGTCTTCGAAGCGCGCGTACCAGGATTCAAAAAATATTCCGCCGTCAGGATCGTACCGGAACTCGTCGATACCAGTTGCGAGGGACTCGATGATTCGCTCACTGCCAGCCGGATTTGCATTCGTCCGTTGGAGATCTGCAATCTGCCGCTGCTGGTTTGAGATCAGTTCAGTGAGCTGGATAATCGCGTCTCGAAAAGCCTTGTCGGTCATTATGAATCGGTTGTTGCTTGAAGGTTTTAGAAATTGGAATTGGGTTGCTTTCGGAGGTTCTTGAAATTCCTCGTCGCCAAAAGAATGTTGTATTCTTCGATTAAGTGAAACAAGAGAATAACTGTCTAAAGGTATTTATTAGGACTTGTTTCTTTCGTGGTCAGAATACGACTAGTGAAAATTTTCTAGTTTGTTACTGCATAGCCATGACAGCAAGTCATGGCTATCTCGACTATTCCTTGTCCTTGATAAAAAAACTCAAATTATCCACACAAATAATATGAAGGTCTTTTGTGCCAAAGAGGTATAGTTGTTTGAGAGCCAAATTCGTGAAAATACGCTGTCATGAGTGAATGACGAATGAAGTTAATAAGAAAGCCATTCGCCAGCTGAATAGCAACATGTCGAGTGGGAAGGATGGCATAGCAGCCTACACCGGTTGATGGTCCGGATCTGGGACACAGTACAGCTACCGGAGTAGTGGAAGGAGGGGGTAATATGCTCCATTTACAAGAAGGGCGACAAATAAGAGCGATCACAGACCTCAAAGCCACAAGCAAACAGATTCGTAGGAAGACATCAGCTTCATGGAGGGACGATCTACGACGGATAAGATCTTCACACTACGGTGAATCCTCCAGAAATGCCGTGAACACCAAGTCCCTATGCTCCATCCATTCATCGACTTCAAAGCCGCATACAACACGATCGACCGTGATGAGCTATGGAATTTCATGGCAGGACTTGGTCGTGATTTTACGAATCTCAATTCAGATATTTACTTATACACGTCTGTCGCTCACAAGAATAGATTGTAAGCGTCAGATATCACTTCCATCGAGGTGGTAGAGATTGATCGCGGTTTAACGTAGTTTTTTGCAAAAAATCAGTAGAATATCGCAGTGAGTGACTAGTGTGTGTGAAGTTTTTCCCCAAAAATCCGCCTTCGAAGCAACGAACGACTGCGCAACAACGTCAACAGCATGCAGCCAGATTGGTTTGTCATCTCACAACCAGAGGGCCAACTTGGATAGTCGATGCTTCCGGGTATTCACACGATCTGCAGCGACGCCCCGAAGATACGACTAACGAAGAGCGATCGCGAAGCGAGAGCAACGACCGAAACTCGCGGTTCAAGGCCGGTCAAATGCGGCTTCCTGGTGCTGGCTCACTTCGCTAAAAACCACCGCAGTGTACACACAAGCAACTACAAAATTTATAAGTGCAAATAACAGCCAGACACCAGGTAAGCCAACCGACGCTCATCCGCCATTTTGCTCTTGCCAAAAAGGACGCGCGCTAATGTCAGGGTTTCCTTAAAACAGGACCCCTTTGTTTGGGACAAAAGACCGTGGTTGGAATTACCTTTTTCCTCCAACTACAACGGGAATAACCACCACCGAGTTTCGGTTAACCTTCGATCAAGGGCCTCGGTCGATCGTCCATCCTTAACGCTACGAATCGACCGGCACAGTGAACCAGAAACCAGTTGAAGGCCTCTGCCAAAACGAAGCGTGATCTAACACATATCGCAGGTGCCGCCATCAACCGTCATACACGGGAGCTGATTCCGTTAAAACGTCAGCCTTACCGTCTAGGAGGTGGCAGCATCCACAAGGGCTTGGCCCTCCAGGTATCGTGCCCTTTTTGTAAATCGATCTGTGCAGTGCATACGGTAAATAAAACATTCTTGTCGAGAAGTGCAATTTTGGGGTTTTTTCTGAGTGCATACTGGAAGCTCCCTGCGATTTTGATTGTAAGCGTGCCGCCCTCAGGCCTAGAAAGGGAATCTCTTACACGCCGCGCCGGTGGGAGTGGTAGGTTTAAAACTTACAAGATCAATGACTGACTTTGTTTTGTTTGTTTGCCTAGTGTTGCCAAAATAGCAAACGTTGCAATGAAATTCCTTTTATTTTATTTATCTTCAGTGTTGCCAAATACAACTATTATTTTAATTTATTTTTAATTAAATTTTATTTCTTTTCTTCATATCCTTCATCTCATCCCTACATTCCTTCTCACCTCTATTCTCAATTAAAACTTTTTTACGCGTCGACTTTTGTTTTTTTTTTCCTGTAGAACTATTTTTTTTTTCCAAATATCCTTTATTTTTATTCCGTATTCCACATCTTTATTCTCAATCCTACAAAATTTATTTAATTTCTGCTTATCCTTCATCTCATCTCTACATTCCTTCTCAACTCTATTCTCAATAGAATCTTTGAATTAGAGACTTTTGTTTTTCTAAAATACAAAATTTTATATCCCAAATATCTCTCATTTTAATTCTACATTCCATTCTCTGCCAGAGCTTTTCAAATCTTAATTGCTGCTTTTCCTGTCGCTCTGCTTTAGTTTACCAGAGCCGGAAAAATCCGCATAAGAAACATTCTTAGCAACAGCTTTCTCAAACTGTGCTTGTCTTGCCACTCTGTCTCTGTTGATCAGAGTCGGAATAATTCGATAGTATTCTTAGAAACAGCCTACCCAGCCAGAAGGCTTATTTAAAACATACAATCAGCAGCAGTAGCCTTAAAAATCCAAATCTAAATAAAAAAAATCAGAAGCAGCAGCCTTAAATATCTGCGCTTCTATAGGCAGTTCCGTCTTATTCCACCGGAAGGCCAAATCAAAACAAACACCAGCAGCAGCCTTAAATATCTGCGCTTCTATAGGCAGTTCCGTCTTATTCCACCGGAAGGCCAACCACGCCATTGTCGTGATTTTACGAATCTCAATTCAGAGATTCACTTATACACGTCTGTCGCTCACAAGAATAGATCAATGACTGACTTTGTTTTGTTTGTTTGCCTAGTGTTGCCAAAATAGCAAACGTTGCCAATGAAATTTATTTTATTTTATTTATCTTCAGTGTTGCCGAATACAACTATTATTTTCATTTATTTTCAATTAAATTTTATTTCTTTTCTTCATATCCTTCATCTCATCCCTACAGACTTGAGTCCGCAATTTCCGCTTCAGTACAACGGCGCGTCAGCCAATTACATCACGGTGAACGTGACGAAATAGTATGCGTATCCACGTTCACCGTGATGTAATTGGCTGACGCGCCGTTGTACTAAAGCGGAAATTACGAGTTCAAGGCCTGCCGGTGAGCCGTTGTATTCTTTCGAGAAATTTATGATATTTAAGGCTAATGTTCTTTACTCTTTTATATCTCATGTTTCTATTATAATTACTTCCCTTCACCTTTGAAAATGTGATCATTTTCAGGTACGAAGATGTATCAAGACGAATTCAAAATATTAGATTTGATTTTGAAGTTCTTATTTTTGTTTTACAATTTTTTTAGAAGGAATTTGTATATTAAAGCAAGTACTTTGTCTGAACAACTTAAAAAAAAATTCTAGACCTCCCCGATGGATTTTTCTCATGAATAGTAAGAATAGTAAAAAAAAAAGAGTCTCTTCTATAAAGTCCCAAATTTCAGAGATACATTTTTTTGCTTTTTTGAAGTTAAAATCCGACATCATGCACTAAAAGTTAAGTTTACAATAATTTTTTCGTATTTTCTTATTCTAGACTACAGGAATTCCGTTGGATGTAGCAGCCAGATTTCAGCTCAATTTACTTATTGAGCCGCAACCTAATGTGGCGTAAGTTCTATAAAACTTATCTCTGGGAATTATACTAAACTGAAATTCTACTTTTTCAGTTTGTTTTCAAATGTGAAAAAAGTATTCTTGCCGGTGTTGTGGTTCGAGCAGCATGTGGTCATGCAGCCTGAATTCGCGGGCGAAATCGGCCAGGCCCTAAGCATACCGGCCACGGCTCGGGTCATCGGAATAGTGCTGCTGGTGATCGGTACCCTGCTCCTATCTTGGCTTCCCCTGGAAAGCTACATTTGGCGACGGCGGCGAGACATCGTCAACGATATCAACGCCGACAAAACGCTGCTGAAGCAAAACCTTGCCAAAACGGCAATCCTCATACCGGAAAAGGAGATGAAAGAAATTCATCATCATAATCATCAGAGTGACAAAGGGAAGATCGTCGAGGCGCATCCGCTGATCGAAAGCAAATCGGTCCGGCTAGTGGAGGAAAATGGAACCACCAAGACGTGAGAGTCCTTCGGCATGGAGGACAGAGCCGAGCAATTTCCGACAGGTCGATGGGCTAGAACCACTTCCATCCTATATGTATGTGTGCTGAAAACCAAAAAAGACTTCCTCTTACGATTTTAAGAGCAACTTTCGTGTCCAGAGCTTTAAATCGTGAAGGACAAATCAGTTCTCTGAATTTAGTTACTAGAACTTTAGTGCGTTAAGTCTTTGTCCAGAAAATTGGCGTCCCATTGCAGCGTTCAAACGACTTAAAGTTGATCGCAATTCAGGTTAGCTAGAGTATTCTGGTATGGGAAATCGTTAACAGATTGTTGACGAAAAAGTTCCACAAGAAATATTTTGTTAAAAAATATATCCAACTACGTACATTGTTAAGTTGAAAGTAAATTTAAAAAAAATCTATTTCGTTCGCCTTTTTTTATCGTGATAGTCGATTCAAACTGGCAGCTTAGAAACGATATACTTTTGTGAAATAAAAACTTACTTATTCGTTGAAAAATACTTCCAAGGACCAAACACAAACGATAGATTTCATACTAACTCTCTCAGATGCTGACAATACCTAAATATAATAAGAGTTCCACTTTCAAGGAACGATCAATGCGAATCGTTCTTGTAACAAACTTTTTTTATAAATAAATTTTGTGTCATATCACCAGCGTACGTAATAAAGTTGTAAAACAGAAGAGCAAAACAATTCTAAAATAAAACATTCAAGTGAGAGATCAGTGCCAGTTAAAGCGAAGAAAGACATTCTTCAGAATATTAAAAAAGTTAAAAAAGAAATATCTTTGATTCCAAAGACAAGATAAAAATGTAAAGCAATACTGTGGTATCTACAAACTTACTAAGAAGAAAAACGTTTATCACATACACTACACATGCCTTTATACATTTGTAAATCACATCGAGAAGATATTGCGGTTGCGATATAAAAAAAAAAAAACTTAGTCCTAAAGAAGATTTCCATTAGCGTATTAGTCAGTCTTACTACATTATAAACACACGGTGAACAAATCAACATTACATTAGCATAGCAGTTTGGGTTTAAGAATAGATAATGTGTGAGGACTTGTTGACTTGTGTTGTGACGATGGATGTGACACGGAAGCATTGTTGAATTTATCCAATTTATCTGAATAAAAATCGATTCGAACGTATTATTTTAAAATAAACAGTCAAGTTTTGTTTCTTTTTATCTCAAATCTGCCAAAATTTTATTATTGTCTTCGAATATCCCCGGTTATAAAGTCGTTCATACATAAAGATAACAGAAGTGGACCAAGATGACCTCCTTGGGGAACTCCAAAAACAACAGTCAAGTTAGAAGATTCGTTATGAACCTGTCTATGTCGCTCCATTGAACCAGCCAAGTTGGAAATCATTCTGTCCAGTTTGTCGATCATGAGCTTTTGAAGAAGTCGAATCATAAGCTTTTAACTTGAAAAAATCCACGAGGATTTCTTTCACTTGCAACAGATTATTCTCTATGGAATGGATTTTCTCAAATTTTTAAATTGATATGGTTTTTTTTTATTGAATGTCACCATCCCGAATTAGCTTTTGCATTCTCTGGTGGTGATTTCACGATGTTGGGTCTAATTTTATCGTGATCGTTTTTCTGGCTTTTTTTAAGTGTAATTTTGTGATTTTAAGCATATGAGCAACTGTAACACTGATCTATTCTTAGGTCTAATTCATACAAGAATTAGACTACCGAAATGAAATCCGATCTAGTGAAAAAAAAAAACGGTAACTCGTTGGATAATTTATAAGATGTATTCAGAATCGTTTTTAATTGCTTAATAAATAGCCAATCAGTCTATCTTATCCGAACATGAAGATCTTATTCAACCGACGTTTCGGTGCTTGTTGGCACCATCCTCAGGGAAACTGGAATTTAAATATAAATTTGTAAGAATTGGTGTTACAATTAATAGTGTCTAGTATGAAATAAGTGGCGAGGTCCTACTTACAATAATGCATCTGTTCTTTGTCGTGGTTCTTGAGGTAAGCCTATTGTCGGTTAGTTGGTCGTTTGTGAATTTTAAACATGTTGTAAGTTCGGAAGTTAATGTACACATTATTTGAATTTGAACTGTTCGCAAAGCTGATATCGTTTTCTTACAGCAGGGGTTTTCAGATCGTGCTCCGCGGAGCACTTGGTGCTCCGCGAAGCTTTTGAAAGTGCTCCGCGACGTACGCAACGAAAATCATTAACCAACTTTGAAAAACTCTGATATTTTTTTATCGTTTCATTTTTATCGTCACATGAGAAAAAAAATCGCTGGGCATATAGTACGAACGAATAAATTTTGTTAACTTTGTTTCTACTGGCGGTTGAATCACTACAGGGATGTTGGCAAAGAATGGTGGATTGTCAAAGTGCACTGCTTTGATCGAACAACGTTGTGTTGCAGGACTGAGTGTGCAAAACACTCGATGATTAGGCTGTTCTTGCGCCGTACTTGGCGAGCTACCGATTGGATTGGAAAAGCTGGAGAAGCGCATATTATTGCAAAAAACTTAATCAAACCTTGTATTCAAGAAGTCGTCCGTATCATGGTTGATAATAATAATAATAATAAAACAGTGGAATTGGGAAATTCGATTCCCATATCTGACAACACGGTTTCTCGGCGAATCTGTGACATGGCTTAAGATGTTGAAAGCGATTGAGAACTTCAAAATTCGACATGCAGTTTGACGATTCCACAGATGCAGCAGGGTAGCAATTCTTATGATATTTGTTCGCTATCAAGGTTCTGAATGTTTCGAAGAAGATTTGTTCCTTTGCAAACCGTTGCCAACGTCCACGTCGGGGGCTAAAATTTCCAAGCTAAATAATTGATGATTATGTTACGGACAACAAAATTCCATGGGGAAATTGCATTGATGTATGTATGGACGATGCGAAAGCTATAGTTGGAAATACTGCTGGAGTCGTTGCCAGGATCAAAGAAAAGACCAAAAGTTGCGGTAGTAGTCCTTCATCGACTTGCACTCGCTACGAAGAAACTATCATCATGTTTGGAGGAGGTCTTGGACGAAAGCATAAAAATAATCAACTTTATTAAGGCTCGACCGAAAAATTCAGGGTTATTCAAGGCGTTGTGCGAAGAGATGGTCAGCCTACCGAAGATCGCTGGTTATCACGAAGAAAAACGTTGTCTCGCCTGTTTGAATCAAGAATGACTTCTGTCTTTCAATGCAAGGTAAAGGAATAACAATCTTCGATTAAAACAACAAAATCATGCCTATCAAGAGAAAAATCAAATTTTGGGCAGAATCGCTCAAAAAGCGCAACCTGGCCAGCTTTCCGAATTGAGGAAGCATTCAATCAGAAATAACCTTGAAGTTATCATCCGAAAATTTCCAAAAATTTTGTCAATCACAACACTTTTCGTTGATAAATTTATTTTTGTTATCCTTGATGTAAACCTAAACTAACAAGCCCACGTGTCTAGTGAGGTCATTTACAATTACAATTACAATGTTTTACCGCAGGATTTGTTGAACAGCTTCCTGCAAAATGTCTCGAATAATATCATAAAATAATAAAAAAAAATCGAAGACTTTAAATGCGTGGAACAGCCTATTTTTATGCCAAAAAAACCAGAATCATTAACATCGCAAGAATATGAATGCTTGATAGATATGACATCGGATTCGAAGCTTCAGGAAAGATTTGTATCCAAAAAGTCGTTGGAGGAGTATTGGTGTCAACTGAAAAATAAATTTCAAAATTTGTCCGATAAAGCCAAACTTGTTCTTCTGCCGTTTTCACAACTTATCTATGTGAGTCTGGATTTTCCACATAAATCACAACGAAGACAAAAAACCGATCCCGACTTAATGCGGAACCAGAAGTCAGGCTACAACTGACACAAATTGAACCAAACTTGTTACAGCTTGAAATAATAAAACCAGACTATTCAAAGAATAAAGTCTGCTTCATTTAATATTGGAACACAAACAATTGCGTGTAGTTCAGTCATTTATTAACGAATTCATAATTTGTTTTTCATACAAATGTAGCATTTTCTTTACTCTTTCATAAAAAAAATTAAAAAAATTATTCATTGCTGTTTCGAAGAAATTCTCGTACTTTTCCCGTAATACGGCACTTTAGGCGGCGCACACCCCTTTCGTCCACCGTTTTGGCGATTTGATTCCACCAGTTCTTCATTTGAGTCATGTTCCTAACAAGTTTTCACTTTGCCTTAAGCCTCCGCTTCGTGATTGCCCAGTATTTCTCTATCGGCCGGCCAGTGAAAAAGACTTTGGTTTTCTGTCCACAACTGCATATCCCCTGCCAAATCATGTACTTGCGGGCGAATTTATCCCCAAACACGAACTTAAATTTTGCAGGTACATCCCCCCGAGCCGTCGCCAAATAAAATTTTTGACCTGGGATTTGCCCAAAGTCCGCCTTCACGTAGGTCTCATCGTCCATCAGAATACATCCGTCGAACTTGGTCAGCACTTGGTCGTACAGCTTTCGAGCACGGATTCTGGCCACATTGTTCTGCTTCAGCGTCCGATTTGGCTGTTTGCTGGCTCGGAATGACCTTATTCCTTCCCGGAGACGAATTCGTCGCACCGTACTGTGAGCGGCCTGGAACTTATTGGCCAAATCGCGGTCTGGAAGATTGGGATTCCTCTTGACGGCCTTGATGACTTTCCCACGCAGTTTCCGGTCGACAGTTCCACTCCGACGCTTCGAATGCGGCTTCCGAGCCGTCGTCAATGTTTCCTTGTACTGCTTGATAACACGCCATACGGTATTTCTGGGCATTTTAAGCTGTTTAGCTAGCTTCGATGCCGACAACAATGGATTTTCAAGAAAACTGTGCACAATTTGATCTCTCCGTTCGGCTTCCATGGCGGTTGTTTACAAAATGCTATCGTTTGGTGTTATGACATAAATACATGGTGAAAGGTAATGAATTTCCCGACACGTGGGTGAAAAAAGTTTCCAAATCCGTCCACTAGGAGCGCCACAATGAGCAAAAGAATTTGTTCCAATATTAAATGAAGCAGACTTTAGTCAATCATTACTGATTTTATTGACTACGATGAAAAGACACATCTTTTTTAAACGATAAATACTATCAAGTTTTCATACTCGGGTTTTCATTCTTTCAAAAAGGTAGGTGCTCCGCCAAAATTTTTGGGTTTAAAAAGTGCTCCGCCAAACAAATGATCTGAAAACCCCTGTCTAACAGAGGTAAATTTCGTCCAGTTATCTATGGCGGTTACTCAGCTTAACTGTGGGTTCCTGGAGTTGGTAACGAGTTCATTTCTGTTGAGCTTGAGCTTGAGCTTGCTATCAACTACGGTCCACCTGTGGCCCCATGGCCAATGGCATAATGGTTGCACTCCGTGACTGGTTCGAGATAATCAACATTGCACAATGAACCAAATGAAAGGTGCTGGGAACAAGCTACACAATCTCCACAGTCACAGTCCATGTAGTCGATAGGAGGAAAGGAAGTGCAGCACATGTGGAGATATGTTTAGCGGAGGCCGGCTGTACGCCATCCCTCCACAAATCTCCACGCTGAATGTTTGGAGGTAAGGGTTTTGTGGCATGGGATATAACCACTTTGAACCTATGCTCCTAAACTTCCTACGTTTCCTAATGAAACTCCTATTTGCTCCTAAAGAGGCCTTCTAATGATTTCACATGACTGTAGAGATAGGCGATTAATAATAAAGAAAATAAAACTGAAATTAAACATAGCACAATAAGACTGAAGTAGAAGTCATTCGAAAACCCACTAAAATCACACAGATTTATGGCTATATCTCCTTCGTTTGCTTGAATAACTATGTAAATATTAGTAATTTACAACCCTGTTAATAAGGGATTTACCTAAACGAACAATTCATCACAAAACAAACATTGATTTAAATGTGATTTTGAAGAAAAGTTTAATTTTGGGTATAAAATTCTTCAAAAGTTGGTTGGTTTCGCAAGAGCTCTGAGATGGTATTCACTATCACGGACATCTCTTCGATAGTTCATGTCAGAGCACACCTTGGAAGATATTCTTGTGACGGTTGTTTATAACCAGTGATAAAGTGAATAAAGATGGAGACGCAGACGAAGAAGGAAGCCCCGGGTCCCTCTGCCAAAAGGGATAATCCAACCACCATCACCACAACCAAGAAGAAGGAAGCGCCGGGTCGAAGCAGCGGTTCGAAAATCGAACCGAAACCGACAGCTTTGAAGAAGGTGGTCGCCCGCAAGCTGGTCGAGGTCAGAACGTTGCGATAATGGTTCAGCAGTTTTCACTGCTGCCATTAAATCAAACAAAGATATTTATCTTGAATTGGCTAAGCAATGTTAAAGCTTAGTTCTTTTAGAAATGGGACAGTTACGAATGCCTGTATCTAAAAAACCATTCGTTTAAACGAAATACTTTCTTTGAAGAAAAATAAGGTAATGTTATGATCTTTTATGGAAAAATTTGAAAAAAAATATTTACCGTTTTTGGTTAAAGAAATTTCTACTTTATTCTTGGTATCTCCCATTGGCCGGCGCACACTTTTTTCAGTCATGGTATTGATCAGTTTCTCCAACTTATACTTCGTAAAATCTATATTTCAGGTGGCTTCACCCTCCTTCTTCAATTTTTGATACTTTTTGGTCCAATACTTCTCTGGAAACTGGAAACTGGAAGCATTTTAGTGGATACAGTTGTTCCGAAATGAACAAATTTGATTATTTTTGACCACATTTTTGTACGTTTTTTTTTCCGGTACCGGTTTTACAGCTTAAGCGCTTTGGAACTATCAAAAAATATATGTTTGAGGTTGGATTTCAATGAGTCATCACTAGGCAACACTATCAGCTTATCGGAGAAAATTGTTTTGGACATTTCAGCGATCTACCCTTAGTTTTTCGTTTATTAAAAATAAAAAATGCTGGTATGAGACTTGACTTCCTTGATGACCCTTAACCGTTGTTGCCGATCATGTGCTTCACTCCAATGCTTGATTTGAACTTTGTGGACATTATTTACAGTGTTTGCATACTTATCCACCACAAAAACTCAGTAATTCTTTGAATAATCAACGGTTTTTTCAGCTATCAATTTGATAATGACGTATTTTAAAGGAAACTGTGCAAAATAATTTTTTTCTTTTTCTCTTGCATCGTACATATCTCAAAAACGCGTAAAGTTTAAATTTTGAAAAAAATAGGTCGAATAGTATTTTTTACAGGCAACAAAATGCTGTCAAAGTTTTTAATATCCAATAACTAGTTAACGAGCTATTAGCAAATGAAAATGTCCCATTTCTAAAAGAACTAAGCTTTACTAAAACGAAATCACCAGGTTACGACAATGACTAATGAACGATGAAACAATATGAGGTTTAAATTTTTACATTTTAACCCTCAGGGTTCTGAACTAAACTGTGGGTTCCTGGAGTTGGTAACGAGTTCATTTCTGTTGGGTATTTACTCTGAGAGATTTTTGATGGTCGGTGATTCTCGATAGATTCAACCAACACAGAAACCTATCATCAAAAATCTTAGATAGACTGATTGGCTATTTATTAAACAGGCAAAATACAGTCGTTTTTACAAAGTTTTTAATTGAGTCTTAATTTAGGTCCAAGTGCACCATGTATTTATTCTACACTCGGAAGAGGATTCTTTCAAATTTGAGGAACAAAAGATTGAAGAGATTAGGATAAGTTATTTCCTGTAGCTCGGAAATCCTTATTGTTTTTAACGAAACTCGTGTCATTTGAGAAAATTTTATGTGATTCGGAAAACTAAGTTCCCGAGTACCGAGTCGAAAAAAGTGTTTAGTGTGTGATCACTAGAAAAATCATGATATTTTTGCCATTCTAAACGTTGTTTCATGATTTTAACACCGGCTGCTGGGTGGTAGATTTTATAAGCAACAAGAGAGCTAAAAAACTCGTTTCTCCCACACACTAAGATTGCTATTATTCCGCTCGGGACTATGATTCTCTGAATTACAGGAAAACAGCCCAAAATGACACTTGGAACTGTCAAAAACAAATGTTTTCCTGGACCGCGGGTAGATAGCTAACCGAATCACGTGACAAACCCTTAATCCTGAAATTCGAAGGGAGCTCCCTTTCGAGTGTTCAGGAAAACGAACAAATTTAGGGTAGAAGTGTCCTGTATCTCGCGACGTTGCTAAATTGACAGTTGTGGTGGTTTCGAAATGTGTTTTTTTAAGACTTCATTTGCTCGCTGTCGGTTTCATCGTGGAAGTGAAAGTATGTGGCTTTTGTTTTAAACTATTAACATTTAACAATGATTTCAATTTGTCTCCTTTCTTCTATATACAACGTACGTCATGTGTTTATAGCCGTCCTCCCGAAAAAGGGGAGTTGCTGGAGTCCGTGCTGGAGGAACAGTTCTTTCCGAAGGATCCTCCAGCGCAGTTATATACCAAAAAACATCAACTGCCCGACGAATGGTGCTGGAATCGTTCAACTCGCGGCCCAGTTCGTGGCATGATGCCACCGTCAAACATGTGGTTGCAACCATGTGGTTGCTCATGAGCTGATAAGTTTTTAAAAATGAACAATAAATGACTGAGAATTGACATTTTTCCATTATTTGTTTTCAGGCAAAATATATGAATGCTTAAACGTGCCAAGACCAGCAACGGCGTCGTTATTTTATTAACAAAGCTTTTACTAGTAATATACTGCTTCTTATTAAGAATAATAAAAGTATATTGATTTGAAAGATTTTTTTTTTTATTATTTTTCTGCATAATTCAGTTCCAATTTCAATGTAAACATCGAAAGAAAACAGTCCTGAGCCTACAGGATAGTCCGAAAACTTTCTACAAAACACAGGAGAAAGCCGTTGCGAGCCTACAGGACAATTTGACAGGTGTTTTCCTGAGCTGTTTTGCTGTCCTGAAATCGTCCTGTAATTTCAGCTGTTGAAAATACAGGACAAAATCGTTCCGACAACAGGAGAAAAGATTAAGTGTGCAGGGCCATATTCGTCCATATTTGTATGAGATAATATTTCTAACATTTTTTTTCAACGCGTCAAGTGTGTTTTTTCTTAAAGAAAATTGATATATTTTGAATATAAATCAAAACCTTTTTTTAAAGATTTTTTGAAATTTCAATTTTTAATTCAGCGTCCGGTTTACATTAAAAGCATAGGTCGGACAATAAAATTGTGTGTTTTTTTTTAATTTTGTAAACTAGGTTAAATACAAGAAATATCAGCGAAATTCGAAAAAAAAAATCCCACATTCAATTGCGAATATCTCACCACAGAAAACTCAATCGTATCTCGTTACAATCTTCTACAAACTTGTTCCTTATTGTTTGACCTATAAATTCTACAATTCTGAGCTACACAATATACTGAAGGCACATTTTAAATCATAAAGAGTTAAAGTGTATTGATTTTTTATACAATTTGCCGAGAATCTCCATACAAATTTGAAGTCGATTGCGCCAGCTCGTGCTTCAACCAATTGAGCTGGAACTTTCAGAAAGTCATTTTTTCACTTGCCTATCTGAATATCTTGAAATTCATAACTTTTTTTTTTAAATCCATTACTTTAAACGAATTTCAAATCAAATCATTAAATCGTTATACGAATCCCTGGTTGCATAAATAAAGGCGATATTCGTATTATAGCTTCATACATTTTTCTAGTCGTACTGAGAAAAGAAAATTGACAAAATGAATACTGTTTCAAAAAAAAACAATATGTAATTTTAATTAATTGGCATAATGTAGGCAAAATATAACTTCTGAAATACTAAGAGCAAGTTCACTGGTGTTGGGAAAAAGTGGTAGAAATTTTGACACTTACGGCACACTTTGAAAATGTTGTCATATAAAAACATTTTCAAGATCTGTGACCTTCTAGTTTTTTTTACAACACGTGTTATATTTTCGCATGCTGTGATGCAAAACTAGCAATATTTCTATCACATACGGCTGAAATAGAAACAGTGTTGTAAAATAATACAACGCCCCAAGATCTTGAAAACATTTTTGCATGGTAAAATTTTCAAAAAGTTAAAATTTCTACCACTTTTTCCAAACACCAGTGAACTTGCTCTAAGCGCCTTATTTCAATATCATCGATATATTTAACGCGTAAACGTATGCAACTCTTATATTTAAATGATCAAAGACAAGATAAAGTTTTCTTATATGATAGAATAAGCGAGAAACTACTATTTTTAGTGAATCAAAAAAGTATTTTATCAAAAACTGGAATCTGTGATAATACAAAACTTTTTTTGAAAATATTTTAAACTGATTTTAATTTTTCATTAACGTTTAGTGTCACCCTAGTTCCGAAATGCTGAGTAAATAAATTTTTGAACTCAGTAACGCCTCGTAACGCTGCATTTGAAAATTACACCGCTCGTGTTATTTTTGTGTTGAAAATGTCAGGAGCACGTGCGAAACAATAACAAAATTTATCCCGGCTTTTCGTATCGGTTGCGATTTTTTAAATTATTTCGTAATCTTGGGGATTAGGTTTGAATATATTGAGTGAAGTGTAAAAGTATCTTTCAAAATGCCTCTGCACCGGTTGTTCGTGGGTAACATCCCGGCCGGAACCAGCGAACAGGATTTGCGGCAAGAGTTCGGTTCATACGGCCCGGTGCGAGCCATCGATCTCAAAAGCAAAGCGAACCCGCTAGATGCATCGGCACCGGTGGACACGTTTGCTTTCGTAAACATTGAACTGGATGAGCGAACCCTGCGTCAGTGTTTGACCGAGTTCCGACAGCAACAATACCGGGGCGTCTATCTAAACGTCAGCAAAGCCAGGGAATCCTTCCTGGATCGGCTAAAGCGGGAACGGGAAGAAGCCGAACAGGCCAAACAAAATGCCGTGGCATTGGATCCTTACAGGTGATTAGATTATTTATGACGTTCGAATTCAGTAGTTTTAAATCATTGTAAATTTCAGAAAATCGGTACCCGAAAAGGAAGAAGCTCCTCAGGAACTTCCGGCCCTGCCAACGATTGCCAAGGAAGTGGCATCATCGAGCTCCGAATCCAGTTCGGAGAGTGAAGATGAAGAACCTGCCCCGGTAAGGAAACCGTCGATAGATCCGAACAGGCGTCAACAGCCCAGTAAGACAGAAGATGATCAGCTGGTTCGCAAATGGAACCAGGAAACCTACATCGAACATGGGAAACTGAGAATCGTACCCATCACTGGGCAGGTGGCAGAGGTGATTGATCAAAGTAAAAATCGTAGGAAGGTTCCCACTAACCGTGATCCAGACTCCAAAGGGCAGCAGGCTGACGAAAAGCGGAAGCAAGGTTTGAGCAAGATAACGGATGCTTACGAGCAGCAGAAGTTGGCCATAAAAGCCGCACTGACCGGAGATATGACCGGGAAACGAAATAAGATAGTTTTCGATGATGGTGAGGAAGACGACGGTCAACCTGGAAAGAAGTCGAAACTGGCACTTTTCGAAGACGGCGAGGAAGATGATGGGTTCAGGGCAAATTTCGGACTCCGGAGGCAACTTGCTGAAAATAGTAAGTGATTTCCAAGTTCATTTAAGTTAAATCAAAACTAATTTTTCTTTCATTTATCTTTTAGCTGTCAAAGGTCAACGTTTATTCGAGATGCAAACGCAATTCAATGGCGATTCTCGGTTCAAGCTGGACGAAAGGTTCCTCGATGACGACAGCGAAATTGCTGGGCGCCGGAAGAAGAAAGCCTTGGAAAAAGCGAACACCCAACAACAGCCACAGCTGGGTAAAGCACAAAATCAGGAACGCAAAAAGCAGCTGGAAATTTTGTCCAAAGTAACGGGCAAAGAAATTCAGGATCGATCCCAATTCAAAACGGGCTCGGCGGATGCTGGTGGTCCCAAAACAATGCAACGCTTCGATCCGTCCGCAACGGTCAAAGGCAATGCAGAGCGAAAGGTTGAGAAACCTGAGAAGAAAAAGCTAACGGAAGAGCAAATCCTGGAAGCTAAACGAGCGGTGCGGGCTGAGGAAGAATTCCAGGTTACAGAAGATAAGTTCTATCAAGTATCGGAAGGCTTGAATAGTGCCATCGGTAGCAATGGAACGGGATTCAGTTTGTTGGCTATGTTTGGAGCTTCCAGCAAAAAGAGCGATGACGATGACTTTGAAGAAAATGAAGATGACGATGAACCGAATGAAGATGATAACAAATTAAGCTTCGATGATTACGACATTTCTGAGGCGGAAGCTGTGCAAAATGTCCCGGAGGAAGAACCAGAAATCGCGCCTGAAGAAACCCAAAAAACAGAAAACGCTGAAGCAAAGAAAAAGAAAAAGAAAGCCGGATACCTCTCAAAGCAGGGTATTTGGAAAGAAACCCTTTTCTTCCTGCCAAACGACGCCCGTCTGGAAGAAGGTAGGAAGTTTTTCACCGAATTTGTCAACCCTCAATCAACGGCTGTTGATGTTAAGGCAGATCGGGACGAAAAGGTGAAGGACATCCGGAAGATTTTCAAGAAAAGGCGAATGCGCGAAACGAAAATAGTCAACCAGATGAGGGCTAAGCGTGGTTTGAAGTTGGTTAAGGGAAAACGAAAATAAAATTTGTTTTTATTGACACTTTGTATAAAGTGCTTCTAATGTAGAGAAAACCTCCCAACTGGATTAGGATTTGGGGAGATCCACACTTAAATCGGCAAGTACGTAAGCAGTTGCTGCCCATAGAGCGGCGCACTTGTCGAGGCTTTTTGGATCTTCCACCAGCATACTGTCACCTTCCGAATGGTGGTACCTGTGAAAATAAGAGAGCTGAGTTCATCACCCATATGATTCTGAATTTTTGTATATTTAATTTATTTCTAATGTATTTTTCAAGCTGATTTATGGCTCTTGTTAGTGTTAAGATTAAGTGTATTAGAAATTCTGTCCGAGTTCAAATCAAAAATAGGTAGCAAAACAACTGGAAACTTTTCAAAAAGTCGTTGATACATTGATAAAGTTAAAAATTTGTGATACTTGAGCTATCACGAAGATCATTAGGAAGATGTAGAGAGCGAAGTGAAAAGCAAGCTTATCTGTTATATAAACAAATGAACCCTTATTCTTTTAACGTTGGAGCACATGGAGTAAATGAAACGGTTAGAAAGTGTTGAAATAAGTCTGCATTATGCTGTTTAGCCCTCAAGCGCGCTATTTTAAAGATTGTTCATAAAAATCGGTCTTCAGGTTTCACCGTAGATTATCAAACGGTAAGAATCAATAATAATAACGAATGAAGATTGACTATAGTAAACAATATGACTAAATTGTTATACATATTTACAGAATTTGAAGGAAACATCTGAACGAATTGTAATAGAATTGATGAGAACATTCTTAGAAAAGGACAAGAAACTTCTCATATTCTGCAACACCAGCGCACAGCAACATAAGATAAAAAAAAACTACCGGTAAGTCATTTTTTATTCATTTTTTTTTTGTCTAGACTACATTTAAAATGGTAATGCGGGAAAGAAATCTACTTTCACAACTCCTGGCAGACATGGAGTTAATGAGCTTACTCTATGCACACCATACTAGTTTAAAAAAAGAAGCACTTGTGCGTATCTGATGAAGAATATCCGGTTTACAACCCTAGATTTGGAATCTCAATTTATTTTAGAAACTTGTTCTCCTATTTTAAACTGATTTTTTTGGAATGCTAAAAAAGGAAAATCAGATACACCAAGGTTTTTCTACACTGATATACACGTACCGCGTAAAAAAATCTTGTTGACTCCCGAAAACCATGTAAAAAACCCGATTTAATACACTTATCAGTGGATTGGAGGCTTTCTTACAGAGTGTCAATTATCTTTGGAAATAAATGACACAATAATGGATTCCTTATTTCTGAATTATTTATTATTAATCTATAAAAAAGATTATGATTAAAGAAAATCGATAGCAAAAATTACTAAACTCAATATAAAAAAAAGGTGCCCAGTACGTTTTTTGGAGGATAAACGAACTTATATTCAACGAGTTCATTTATAATCCAAATAATTCAAACTGTTAAAGTTTGAGAGCCTCATATCTCGACGCTCACTAGTGGTCAAGGGGTTAACCTCCTAAACTCTCATGCTAGATGGCGTGGGATCGATTCTCTGCTGTTTTATGAAATTTTTGTCAAATTTTTGATCGCCTTTGTAATTAATTTAGCGATTGCTGGCTACTGCTGCTGAGCAAATGGCTACCTTTTTTGGAGCCAACGTAAGCATGATATGTTCTATGGAATAGAAAAATTTTAAACAATTTTGTTTTTTTTTGGTTTTGAGATAGGTCCTACAGGAAAAAAAATGCAATTTTTTGATACTAAATTCATCAAAATCGTGAAACCTAGAATAGGAGTTAATGTGTTAAGAACGTTTTTATGGAACATACAAATTCCCGGACATCATCGTAACTCGTCGAGCTGAGTCGATTGGTACCTATAAAGTGAGGTCTTGGACCCTTAATTAATGATATCCCCAACTGACCGTTCCCTATGCCTTTCTGTAAGAAAGCCAAAAACCGTGTTGATTCCCGAAAATCGCGTAAAAAAGACCATTCAAATTCTTCAGGTATGAAACTGTTGAACGCAGCAGGCGTTTACTAGTAACAAAATAATCATAGTAACCCATGTTTTAAATTTAAATAAAATTCTCTCTCTTGTTCCAACTGTTAACGAAGCTAGTTCGTTCTTTACGGCTCTCCATATTCCAAAAGGTAATGGGCCCAGAGCCAAAAAGTTAAAAAGTAAAAGTTTTTTAAATTCGAGTTTTAAAAGTACCGTCGCGAGTTTTTCGAATATGTCTACCGGTCAAGGCGATGTAGCTGCAACAGCAAAAGCCTTCAGTTCACTGAATTTGCCATCGATAGAATTGCTAATGGGCCGTGAAAATTGGTCCACGTGGCAATTCGCAGTCCAGACTTTTCTCGAACTGGAGGATTTGTGGGAAGTGGTGAAGCCGACATCGAACGAGGATGGAACCATGCCGGTCGTAAACCCGGTGAAGGACCGAAAAGCGCGTGGAAAAATAATTCTTCTTCTTGACCCTACGAATTATGTCCATGTGAGGGAAGCGAGAACTGCGCAGGAAACGTGGTCGAAATTGGAAGCAGCATTTGAGGATTCCGGGCTGACACGAAAAGTTGGCTTGCTGCGAAAACTAATGTCAACATCATAGTAACCACAGCACATCAACTACGTGGAATTGGTTTTGACATAAGCGAAGAGTGGGTCGGAACTCTTCTGTTGGCAGGATTGCCGGAATCGTACAGCCCAATGGTGATGGCACTCGAAAACTCCGGAGCAGCAATCAACGGCGATGTCATCAAGACGAAGCTACTGCAGGAAGTTAGAGCACCTGAGCCATCAGCAGGAACAGCGTATGCAGGGAGGAAACATTTTTCAAAACCACCACCGAAACAGCACCAAGAAAGGCAACCATCGGACATGAAACGAGGTCCAAAATGCAGAATATGCAAATCGCCTAACCATCTTTCAAGAAATTGTCCATCTAAAGATAGGAAGTCGAAAGCATGGTGTACCGTTTTATCGACGAATGGAAGCGCACACTTTGGCGAAGATTCGAGCTGGTATTTCGACTCCGGAGCTTCGAATCATTTTACCAATTCCGTGTCGAAATTGGAAAACGTGCAGCGGTACCGTCGTTGCAGCAAACAAAGGTGCCATGCAGGTAGTGGCGAAAGGAAAATTGAAGCTGTTACCCGAGTGTAGTCAAGACGACGAGCCAATCGAGGTCAACAATGTGCAAGTCATTCCGGAGATTTCTACGAACCTGATTTCGGTGAGCCAAATAGTGAAGCGCGGTCCACTGTCACGTTTAGCGCAGCTGGTGTGAAGGTCAACGAAGGGAACGGAAATCTGGTGGCTACCGGCGTGTTGGAGAATGGTTTGTTTCGTCTGGCGCAATTGCCTTTACCAACAGCAATGAGCGCGTCTTCCGTCGTGGATATCAAACTGTGGCATAGGAGAATGGGCAATCTCAACCTGGAAAGTGTTCAGCGATTGAAACGTGGTATGGTCTCCGGAGTGCAAATCGACGGTCCAGCGGAAATTGAAGATCGGTGTTCAACATGTGCGATGGGTAAGCAAACTCGTTTCGTTTCAACAAGCAAGGCTCACGTGCGCAAGAAATCCTGGAAGTGGTCCATTCCGATGTGTGCGGACCTACCTACCCACCTACCTAAGGGTCCAGCGCCGATTGACCGGCGCATAGGGCTGAGATAAAAGATCTCCACTGCTGGCGATCCGGAGCCAGCGTCTTCACTTGCTGCCAGCCAAGGTTCTCGTCAACTGTGCGGATTTCAGCGGCTAGACTTCGCCGCCACGAGCTTTTGGGCCTGCCACTTCTTCGATGCCCATCTGGATTCCAGTCAAGCGCCTCTCTGCAAATCTCGTTTTCATCTCTTCGCAGCGTGTGCCCAATCCATCTCCACTTACGTTCCCGAATCTCGATATCTAGCGCCTTTTGATGACACCGGCGATGAAGTTCAACGTTTGAGATCCAGTTGCCAGGCCACCAAGCGCGGATGAAGTTCCGCAGGCAGCGATTCACAAAAACTTGCAGTTTTCGCGTCGTCACCGCATATGTGCACCAAGTTTCACACCCGTACAGCAATACGGATTTGACGTTTGAGTTGAAGATTCGGATCTTAGTTCGTAGAGAGATCTGGCGTGACCGCCAGATGTTTCGGAGACTCGCAAACGCAAATCGGGCTTTTCTGATCCGGGTTTCGATGTCCTTCTTGGTACCACCATCAGGCGTAATCTGGCTACCAAGATACTGGAAGCACTCCACTGTCTCAACCTGTTGTCCGGCTACCACGAAATTGGAACGATTTTCTGTATTGATTTCCATCGACTTGGTCTTTCCGACATTGATTTTGAGACCTGCTGCCTTGGAGCTTTCGGTGAGGTCGACGAGTTTGCTCTGCATGTCTTGTTGTGTTTGGGCGAGCAAAACAATGTCGTCTGCCAGGTCAAGGTCGTTCAGTTGCTCCATGGTTGAAGGATTCCACGGCAATGCTCGGTTTGGTCTACAGTCAATCGATCCAGTCAAGATCTCATCCATTACGATGAGAAAAAGCAGCGGTGACAAAATACATCCTTGTCTCACTCCAGCAGTTACCGGGATTGGTTCGGACAAGACACCGTCGTGTAAGACCTTGCACGAAAATGCCTCGTACTGTGCTTCGATGAGATGGACTAGTTTCTCTGGGACCCCTCGTCGTCTAAGAGCAGCCCAGATGTTTTCGTGGTTCAGTCGGTCAAATGCTTTTTCGAAATCAACGAACACCAGCAGAAGAGAGTCCTGGAATTCGTTGATTTGTTCCAGTATTATTCGTAGCGTTATGATGTGGTCCACACATGATCGTCCGGATCGGAATCCAGCTTGTTGCCGTCGGAGTGTAGCGTCTATTTTCTCCTGGATCCTGTTCAGGATCACTTTGCAGAGTACTTTGAGGGTTGTACAGATCAACGTTAAGCCTTGCCAGCTACCGCACTCTGTCAGGTCTCCTTCTTCGGGACCTTTACGAGGATACCCTGCATCCAGTCGGCCGGGAATGTTGCAGTATCCCAAATATCAGCGAAAAGACGGTGCAACATTTGTGCTGACAAGGCAGGGTCGGCTTTGAGCATTTCAGCAGGAATGCAATCGATTCCAGGCGCTTTGTTGGATTTCATGTCCTTGATTGCCGCTTCTATTTCAGCCAGCGCTTCCGCGCTTCCGAGTTGACGCCATTAATGCGACTTACTGTGGGCGCCTCGAGCTGCGGGTTCTGTTGTCCATTGCTGTTTGTAACTCGGAAAAGTTGATCAAAATGCTCAGTCCAACGCTTGAGCTGATCTGTTCGATCTGTCAGCAGCTGACCTGCTCGGTTTTTCAGCGGCATTCTTGCATTAGTCCTTGCACCACTAAGGCGGCGAGAAATATCATATAATAATCGGATATCTCCAATGGCGGCGGCTCCAATGGAAGTTAATTCGTTGGGCGGCAGGAGATATTTTCTTACGTTCACGGATGATAAGTCTCGTCGCATCGCAGTGTATTTCCTAAAAGAAAAATCAGCGAATGAAATTTTTGAAGCTTTCGAAAATTACCGATGTTCATCAGAGCGGCAGACTGGCCGAAAGTTAAAAATTCTGCGAACCGACAACGGTAAGGAGTTTCGCAACAAGAAGCTGGAAGACCATCTGAACAGTCTGGGGGATCGCCATCAAACAACGGCGGATTACACTCCCGAACAAAACGGTTTAGCCGAACGTGTGAACCGTACTGTGGTAGAACGGGCCAAATGCATGTTATTTGAAGCGGATCTGCCTAAGTCATTCTGGGCAGAAGCAACAGCAACAGCGGTCTACCTGATAAATCGATCGCCTACCAAAGGACACGAGGTGACACCTGAGGAAATGTGGAGCGGAAAGAAGCCGAACTTAGCTCACATCCGAGTGTTTGGTTCCCCAGCTATGGTCCATATCCCGAAGCAGAAAAGGAGGAAGTGGGATGCAAAGTCCCATGAGTGCATCTTTACTGGTTACGAATCCGAAACGAAGGTGTATCGACTGTGGGATCCGAGGAAGAAAACCTTGGTAACATCTCGAGACGTCGTATTTGTGAGTGAAAATCCGAAGCGTAGCAGCGTGGTGTCCGTACCTGTGCGAAAAGTAGTCCCTCTGGACTTCGAGCAAACAGTTCAGGATGATCAGCTGCAGTTTCCAGCGGTGGTCAAACAATCTGGGTCTGACAAAGTGGTGCCGGTTCCTGAAGGTGAATGCGTGGTGGACATTAGTGCTGATGAAGGTTCTTCAAACTATGACAGCGCATACGAATCAAGCGACAATAGTAACGATGCAGCACGTGACGTGACAACTAACGCGCTCCCCCCGCACAGTGGTCGGAAAATCGCTCAAGAAAAGCAATCAGGAATGGTTTCTAGCTAGAATGATGCTTCCTCCGAGTGCTGTGATACGCACGTGGTAAAAGTACCCATTGAATATATGTCGAAAATCAACACTAACTTGATACAAGAAGATATACCATGCCCCATCGGAGGCTACCGTTGCTATTCGTCACGTGGCTAATCGACGGTGATCGACATACTTGGTGATACATTTTGAACGTCGCTCCCTCAATCATTCCCGAACGTCTATCCTCGCATCATTGTTGATAATGCTCGTTATTGATAGACGATCATTAATGTTTCAAAAGGAAAAATCTGAATAAATACCAGGACCACATGTTCAAAAAAGCTGTAGCACATGCTGGACAGTTCATTGCGGTTACCTAGTCATGTTTTTGTCCTTCTAGGCAAAGCGAAAAATAAAAAATCATCTGATAGCCTACATAGATCGCTCAGAACTGATACATATCAGTTATGATCCTAAAGGTTGAAAGTCGTCAAGGGAAAGAAATCAGCATAGAGACGTTCGTTGCTGATAGTCTGCGTCCTTTTTTACCTCATCATGTATCGCAAAAGTGTTTCAAATACGGAAGCGTCGTTGTCATGCATGATTGTTTGTATGATTTGGTTGAAGAAGGAAAATTTGACTGCTTTGATTTTTTGGCTCTGAATGTAGTCAAGCATGACTCGGTGAAAATGATTGATTTTCGGAAGATTACCCCCGCATCTATCTTCAAATCCGCCCGTGTCACAGGCGTTGAGGCGCAGCGGACGGGAGCGCTATCTCACAGGCAAGTTGAAAAATTTTCTTTTTCCAAGCACTGGTTTGCCTTCCAACCGTTTTTCAGATGACCCCCCTCCATCCAACTCCAATCGAGGTATTGAACCAGGAAATGAGAATCCCCATCAGGGACTGGCCGCAAAAAGCATCCAAGGTGGTGATCCTCGCACTCGTTCCGAAGCCCTGAAATCACCCGACGCTAGGCATTGGCAGGAAGCAATGGATGAAGAGTATCGATCGCTCATCGAGAACGGCACGTGGGATTTGGTCGAACTGCCTGCGAACCGTAAAGCTGTTGGATGTAAATGGCTTTTCAAGAAGAAGCTCGATGGAAATGGTGAGGTCGTGCGCCACAAAGCCAGGTTGGTGGCACAAGGATTCTCCCAAAAGTTAGGCGTGGATTTCGACGAAGTCTTCGCACCTGACGCCAAACAGGTAACGTTCCGTGCCTTGTTGGTGGTGGCAAGCAGTCGTAGCATGGTCGTCAAACACGTTGACGTCAAGACTGCGTATCTTCATGGACAACTGGACGAGATTGTCTATATGAAACAACCGGAAGGGTATGCTGTTGGAAATAGTGTATGTCGTTTTAACAAAAGTCTGTACGGCTTCAAGCAGTCCGCTCGAGTGTGGAACCATACACTCGATTCGTTCCTGCGAAAAATGTCGTTCAGCATTTCAAAAGCAGACCAGTGCCTCTATATTCGTCGAACGGGAACTGTCATCGCCTATTTGTTGGTTTACGTGGACGATATGGTGGTGATAACCGAGACTGAGGAGGAGTTCCAAGAAATATTCCAAGGTCTTCTGACGAACTTCAGGATTAACAATCTTGGAGACATCAAACATTTCCTTGGCATGGAAGTTATACGTAGTCCGGATGGGTTCAAGCTTAGCCAACAGCAGTACATCCGGAAGTTAATCCAACAATTTGGTCTCGGGGAGGCCAAACCCAGCAAGATTCCTCTTGATCCGGGCTACCTACAGCAGAAGGAGGAGAAGGAACGGCTGCCAAACAACCAGCAGTATCTAAGCCTTATCGGAGGTCTGCTTTACGTAGCTGTTCATACCAGGCCGGACGTGGCTGTCAGCACATCCATCCTAGCTCAAAAATCCAGCTGCCCAACCCAACTGGATTGGAATGAGGCAAAGCGTGTGCTGCGATACCTGAATGCAACATCCGACTTCAAGCTGAAACTTGGTTCCACAGAAGGCGAGTTGGCGATGTACGTGGATGCGGACTGGGCCGGTGATGCTCGGGACCGAAAATCTAACTCTGGCCATGCAGTATTTTTCGGAGGAGGCATCATATCCTGGGGATCCAGAAAGCGAGCGTGTGTGTCCCTCAGCTCAACTGAAGCCGAATTCGTTGCACTCGCTGAAGGGTGCCAAGAATTGCTTTGGGTGCGCCGGCTG
Source organism: Uranotaenia lowii (assembly GCF_029784155.1). Classification (NCBI taxonomy): domain Eukaryota; kingdom Metazoa; phylum Arthropoda; class Insecta; order Diptera; family Culicidae; genus Uranotaenia; species Uranotaenia lowii. Next base: position 337,123,134 of record NC_073693.1, read on the forward strand.
ATTAGCGAAATCAGTGGAGACGAGTCCATTCCCGCCAAGGTGTTTGAGGATAACCAGAGCTGCATCAAGATGGTTGACAGTGACCGGATCGAGCGACGAAGTAAGCATATTGACACACGGTACTTCTTCGTTCGCGACTTGAAGCAGAAGGGTGTTATTCAACTTCAATATTGCCCGACGGAGGATATGGTTGCAGATGTCCTAACGAAGCCGCTTCAGCGAGTACGCCTTGAGAAGTTACGTGCTAAGATGGGTGTACTTTCTGAATAGTTTGAGGAGGAGTGTTGAACGCAGCAGGCGTTTACTAGTAACAAAATAATCATAGTAACCCATGTTTTAAATTTAAATAAAATTCTCTCTCTTGTTCCAACTGTTAACGAAGCTAGTTCGTTCTTTACGGCTCTCCATATTCCAAAAGAAACTTGAAACAATACGACATGTCACTTGTCACTTAAGACCATTGACCTGAAACCTGAGACTTGAGACATCAGACTTGAGACATGAGTCTTGAGATCTGAGACCTGCGAACTCGTACCTGAGACTTGAGGCCTGACAATTGAGGCAGGAGACCTGAGATCTGATACCTGAGACCTGCGACGTGGGACATGAGACCTGAGGCTTTCGACATGAAACCTGGGACCTGACACCAGAGACATTAGACATGAGACCTGAGACATAAGAAATGAGACCTGAGACCTGAACCTTGTCTCATGTTTTAGGTCTCAGGTCACGTGTCTCATGTCTCAGGTCACAGATCTCATGCCTCAGGTCTCATATCTCACGTTTTTATTCTCAAAGCCAAGATATTCCCAACTTCAAAAATCTCTAAGTGTTTCCCGTTCAAAAGGACTATTTTCTGTCAAAACCGTGTTAATTTGCGAAATCCGTGTAAAAAACCCGTGTAAAAACCGTGTAAAGAAACCCTTGGAGTATTTACATTCTCTTCAATGGTAGGGTCTCTCTTAAAGCTTGAGTAAGTGACAAACTAGGGAAGCCTGAGATCCCGAAACTAGAGAATTGAAAGAAGAACGACCAAACTAATTTCAACATTAGGCTCGTGAAGAGATTAATTCCAATTGCCTTAAAAAATTGTGAATTCTTTAACATTTTTTATTAATGTATGATAATGTAACTCAAATTTTGTTACGCACATTTGACGATCTCCCGAAAATTTAATGTTGGCAAAATCAAACCGTATCATAATTGGTTCTCTTCTCAACTTTATTTTTAAAGCTTTAACAAAAATTAATTATTATTTATATTGTCATCATTGTCATTTTTTGACAATTTTAATTACTTACTTATTTTTTTGTTTTGTACTTTCTTTGCTCCGTTTAACAATAAAATAAAATTTTTATTGTTGTCAAATATGATTTCAAGTCGTTTTTTGATTAATTAACTTTTCATGTTGAGTCTGATAATTGTTTTTTCGTCAACTTTGTGAAGTTTATGTGATTTTATTATTTTATTTTAATTGCAATTTTAATTGTTGGCCTTAGACATGAGACCTGAGAACTAAGATTTGAAAACTGCCACATTAAAACTAAGAAATAAGACATTACACCTAAGATTTCAAATCTCAGGTTTCTTGTCTCAGGTCTCAGACCCCAGGTTTCAGATTGCAGGTATCATGTCTTAGATCATAACTGCAAAGTGCGACGTGCATAAGTGCGATTTTTTCCGAGCCCATGAATTTTGAAATATGAAAACAAAATTAACAGTAACGACAAAAACTCTTACCAAAAATATTTTTCATTGGCATAGTTCAGAAAGGCTCCTGGAACGCCATTGTCCAAGAATCGTAGGCCCATTTCGATTGGCCCCATAGCATTAACGTAAGTAGCATTCAGAGGAGCCATCAGTCTGAAAAAAGTAACATATTTTAATCAATCCATTTCAAGTCTGCCAACACTTATGTACTTTGCCACTTGTTGAAAAATGCAGCTTGCCTCCTGATTGCCCACAAAATCGAATCCCCTTGGATCGAAAGTGCCCGTATCGGATTCCAAAAATATGTTAAACTCTTCAACGGAATGACTTTCGAAATATTGCTGTTTACCCTCCAAGCCTTGTTCCTCTGCCGTATATAAAAGAGCGCGAATAGTCCGCTTCGGTTGCAAATCCATCGCCTTCAAAAACGTCAATGCTTTCCACGCTATCATAATTCCGCCACCATCGTCCATAGATCCCACTCCAACGTCCCAACTGTCCAGGTGTCCGGTAACGACGACAACCGAGTTATTGCGCTGCATCCATCCTTGCAATTCACCAACGGTGTTTCGGGACATGCTCGGCTCTGAATTATAATCTTCCATCACAAGGTGAACCTTCATCGTGACATTTTTCCGATGAATTCTCAAGAGCATTTCAGCATCTTCAACCGTAATACAGGCGGTTGGAATCGGGAAAACATCTTTTTCATACACTTGGGATCCGGTATGAGGGGATCCAATAGAGAAGGGAGTTGCTGACCGGATCAACGTAGCCACAGCTCCTTTTCTAGAAGCGGCAGAGGCACCTGCAGATCTATAACGACCAGCCGATGCGTAACCATCCCATTTGGGAGCGAACACCACAATTCTTCCCTGCACTTCCGTCTCATCTAATTGTTCTAGTTCGGTAAAACTTTCCACCACAACCAACTCAGCCAGGATTCCACTCTGAGCAGTTCCAACTGATGATCCTAGCCCCAGGAGTGGCAAATTCTTCTCGAAAGGTTTTAACAACTGAGCTCGTTCATACCCCCGAACCCAACGAGGAACCAAAGCTGGCTCCCCGTGAACATTATCCAGACCGTCGTTGTGCATCTCTTCCAAAACGTAATCGATAGCATCCTCAAGCTGTTGGGTTCCACTCATCCGAGGACCAAATCGATCGGTCAGCTCTGCCAGCGCATCCCAAGTCTGGCCGGAAAAACGACCGTTAACAATTTCCTGTACGATGCGGTCGACAATCGGCTGATAGCTGTGGATTTCTTGAATCATATCTTCAGGTAGAACACATGGTGCGGTTTCTGAAGCGGAAAGAACGATCAAAGGCAAGAATACTATAAGCGGTAGCTTCGTCATGATGTCCCGATGAGAAATGAATATACCTACTTAGAAAAAGTGATTGACACCTTGCTATCGGTTGTTGGAAGAAAAATTTAAAGAACTCCTCCCTTTATCTTAATCCTTCAGTCGTTATCTTGTTCAACATTGTTCGGGCAGACAGGTCAAGATGTTTTGCAGGGGAAATCGTTGTAATGGTGATTTTCCGTTTTTTTTTATCTTGTGATGTAATCGGGAAAGGTATTTTGAATAAGAATTTCAAATATTAAAACAAAAAAAAAGTGAAATATTTCTTTTAAAGGTGATGGAAAATATTAGAGAAACATGAGATATCAAAGAAAGGACATAAGCCCAAAATATGAGTTTTTCGAAAAAGATATAACGCCTCACCGACAGGACTTGATTCCGAAATTTTCGCTTCAGTACAACCTCGCGTTAGCCAAATACACCACGGTGAACGTGACGAAATAGGCTCCAGCATGCGTACGCGTCGAGTTCCATCGGTCGACTGCTGGATCTTCTATCGATACACTCCATGTTTATCATGAATATGTATGCACCCATAGAAGAGGTCGCAATATCCATTGCCAATTTAGCAAATCTCTGTGCCGAAAGTGCGCTCAAAAGTTTACTATGCCAAAGATGATATGTTTGAAAACTGTGTTTTGCTCAGAGCACCTGTATTCGTGGTCCAAACAGCCGATTTAGACCCAATTTCCGACCCGAGCAACCGCACTGGTGATCCATTACACCAGTTTCAACTCAACTTTTTTTTAGATCTGGTATAAGGATTGATCCAAACCGTTCTGAACCGTTTGACAGTTAATGGAACACGAGTGCAGTTGCCAGTTTTTTCATTGGATCGGATCTATTTTCTTTGGTTCAATTCTTGTATAAATTAGACCCAAGAATAGACCACGAACACAGATGCTCTTACTGCCTGCCTCACATATCCACGCACAGCAGCTAAAGCTGGGCAGCTTGGCCGGTGGTTGTTCGCCGGTGAATTGAATTAAGGCAATGTTTTTTGCTTTTGCTACATACACAAGCCCAAGCTGAATGGTTCCAACTACTCGGTATGGAAATTCAAGGCTGAAATACTCCTGACTCGTGATTACATGTGGAAGTACATTGAGGTTGAAGCTCCGGCGTCGATGACGGATGTATAGAAGGGAGGAGATCGCAAAGCGAGAGTGACAATTGCGCTGCTGATTGAGGATCAGCAACATGCCCTGATACGCAATTCGAAGACCGCCAGGGAAGCTTGGGACAACCTCAAGAAGCACCACGAAAAAATGTCTCTCTGCTCGAAGGTTGCGGTATAGAGTTGTTTTTGACATTTCTCACGCACACTAACTGGCATCCCACTGGCGTGAACGGACGAGAACGGGACAATTAACCTTCAAAAATTTCAGTGCAAAAATCGAGCAGTCGGCCGACAACCGACAAACACGTTCGTTTTTTAGGTTAATGTTCCCAAAATGAAAAATTGTCAGTGCAAAGCCCTGAATAATGACACGAACTGGAAAAGCTGTTTGTGGAGCTGTCGTGTGCTGGACTTGATCTCGGCAAGCCACTGATGGTCGCGCTAGTCTTTAGGAGCCTCCCTAATTCCTTCGACACGCTCACGACGGCACTAGAGAGCCGTTTCGACGAAGAGCTGAAACTGGAGATGGCAAGAGTAAGCTGTTTGACGAAGTGGCAAAACGAGAACGCGGACCGTCGGATGCAGCGCTGAAGGCAAGTTTCACAGGAAAAAAGAAATTGCTGGTGTGCCATTTCTGCAAGAAAAGTGGCTATAAACAAAAGGAATGTCGAATATACGTGAAGCAAATGGATCCGGAAAAGGTCGATCGCCAAAGGCAAAAGCTGCCCGTAGTGGAGAGGAATCCGTAACATTTGCTCTGATGGGTAGTACGCAAACTCATGTTGGTGACTGGATTGTGGACTCAGGAGCGTTCCGGCACATGTGCGGCGAACAAACATTTTTCAACAAGGACGTCGGAAGCCACGTGAAAATTTTCAGCCTGGCGGATGGAAAAATCGCAAAAGTTGAAGGTGTTGGTGATGGTAGATTGTTGGGTTACCATGGCGATGGAAAAACTAGGAAGTATACTTGGGAATGTTCTGTTTCTACCGAGCTTGAAAATGGCTCTGCTGTCTGTTCCAATGCTGGTCGAAAAAGGTGCAGAAGTACTATTCAACGAAGAAGGATGCTCGATTCTCGTCGATGGGCAAGAAGCGGCTACCGCAGTCAAGACTGGCGGACTCTACAAGGTGAAAACATAGCAAGAAGTGGTCATGGCAGCAAAAGAAAAAAGGAAAAAAACTAAGCCCAGCATCGATGAAGCTAACTTTTGTGGGTTACTAGTCGGACCATAAAGCTTATCGTTTCCTGGATCCAGCAACACGGAGAGTTATAATCAGCAGCGATGCCAACTTCGTTGAGGAGGAGCGCCTGACAGAAAGCAATCTTATACAGTCGGTGGGCAGCCAAAACGAGAAAGATGTTGTAGAAATCGCTGAACGAGTCGGACATTGATGATGATCAACCGGACGACGATGATTTCTACTACAACACCGCAACTGACTCTACGCTAACCGAAGCTGACATCAATTCAGTTCCTGAAAATCCCAGAAGGTCAACTCGCAAAACCAAAGGTGTGCCACCAGCTCGCTATTCTCCAGCTGTTGGCATGGCATCGGTTGCAGCTGCTGAGTCACGAAAATAAGAGGAAGCAACGGACTTGAAAGCGTGTACTGGAAGGCAGCGATGGACGAGGAATTCCGTTCCTTGATGGAAAACGATACCTGGGAGATCACAACACTACCACCAGATATTAAAAAGATTAGTTACAAATGGATCTTTAAACGGAAAGAGGACGAGACCGGCCACGTTGTTCGGTATAAGGCAAGGTTAGTCGCCCAAGGATACTCCCAAAAGTACGGTGAAGATTTAAACGAAGTTTTTGCGCCGGTGGCTAAGCAAGTCACTTTGCGTGTACTGCTGACGGTGGCAGCTGAACGGCATCTCTTCGTCAAGCATGTGGACATCAAAACAGTTTATTTGTACGGTACGCTGGATGAAGAAATGTTCATGAAGCAGCCCCCGGTTACGAGACAGGCAACCCAGCTAGTGTGTGTTGTCTCAAGCGGAGTCTGTACGGGCTCAAACAAGCAGCCCGAGTCTGGAACAAAACGATCGACGATGTGTTCAAGCAAGCTAGATTCGTGCAGTCGTCCGTAGATGGGTGCCTCTACGTTCGGACGAAACAGGTACGACGATCATTCATCCTCATATACGTGGACGACATTCTTGTGGCCTTTTCGAGAGAATCCGAATTCGCAGAAATAGTCTCATCTTCAACGATGCTTCAAGCTGACGGTGTTGGGAGTCGTCAAGCACTTCGTTGGAATCAAGGTAACTAAGTATCTTAAAGGATATCTCCTTAATCAGCAGGCCTATTTCGAAAAGTTGGCTGCGAAATTCAGTCAGGCGGATTCCAAAGCTTCGAAAATTCCGATGAACCCTGGTTACCAGCAAAAGGAGGAGGACTCAGCTGTACTGCCGAACAGCTTCCAGTACCAAAGCCTGGAGGATGGGTTGCTGTATGTCGCAGTGCATTCACTTCCAGATGTTTCGATCAGCTCTTCGATTCTAGGAAGATCCGTCAGTCAGCCACGCGCTAAGGACTGGACCTAGGCCAAGATAGTTTTAAAGTACCTGTTTCAAACTCGAAGTTAAGAGTGACAGGTAAGGGCCTGGAAGTTAACTGCGACGCTGACTGGGCTGGAGACACTCGGGGCCGGAAATCAACTTCAGGGTTTCTGATTTTTCTCGGCGGTGGAGTTGTTAGTTTGGAATCGTGTGAAACAATCTTGTGTGGCGCTGTCTTCCACAGAATCATAATTCATCGCTCTGGCCGAAGCGTGTCAGAAAATTTAGTGAATCACGAATCACTTGAAGGATTTGCAGACGGAAGTGGATCTGCCGATCCGCATACGGCAGGATAACCAAAGCTGTATCCGTCAAGTGGAGAACGAAAAGGTGTACCAGCGATCGAAGCATGTGGATTTAAAATACTGCTTCATCAAGGACCTGCAGAGCAAGAATATCATCAGTTTGCTGTATTGCCCAACGGAAGACATGCTGGCAGATATGATGAGGATGACGAAACCGTCTGGCATGAAATAGGAAAAACTACGACAGGAGCAGTAGCTATCGATGTCGAGGAGGAGTGTTAGTAGTTACGAATCGAAGCAACCTAGTTATAGAAGAAATAAAATTTAGTCTTAAGTTAACAGCCAATCAGTTCAGTTGAACTTTACTCCGAATCCGCAATAGTGAAAACATTTTTATTTTGTTTCTTTCAGTCATACGCAATGCGGTTGCGCTGGAAGGTTAATTCCGGCGGTCGCCAATCGAATCATCCCCGGTCGCGTTCTGTTCTTATGCCAATGACGCTATGATATTGTCTACTCACGATTGGCAGATTTCGAAGTTTTTTGCAGATTTAGGTCAAAATCAAAATTTTGATTTTTTCGATTTTCGGGGTAAAAAATCAAATTTTGATCGCTTTGAGGCACCCTTAAATCAAATCCAATTAAGCTGTAATTTTGCATAGGTCAATTTTTTTTGGGCCTATGTTCAAATATATATAAAGTGTTTTATGCTATCTATAAAGTGATGATGTTTTTTCAAGGACATTTTTTCACACGTTCACCTTCACGGGAGATGCGAAATATTTAAAACCAGTTTTTGCAAATTCCATAGGTAAACATCGTCTGTTTATCCAGCCGAATGGTGATACCATTCCAACAGACGCCACAACAGCTGAGAAAGTCGAAAATTTTATTCTGCGGCACGCATTCTGTGCCGATCAGTTATCAGTCAGATCTGTACAATCGCCGCACTGCGCCGTGCCGGTTAATCAAATATGCACTGTTCTGTGAATTTTATATCCCAACTATGTATATGTACTTATACACCATTTGCTTCTAGTCAAAGCATTTTAATTATTTTTTTACATTTTTATAACTTGATTTATCATGTTTGTTCATAAAAAAATTGGGATAAAATTTGCAGTAAAAAAGGTATTGTCATTGCCATTCCAACCAATCAATTTCATCTCATCACTATAAACAATGTTCTCCGTCAGGAGTGTTGATAAGATTCAATGGTTTTAGAGGTAGGTTTGACTAATTTGGAATCTGCTTAATTTCTGATTAGGATAAACTAAGGAAGAGATGCATTTTCACTTTATTACTCAAAAAATAAAGCTGGTACATAAAGTGGTTGCTTGCAGGCAGTTCATATTTATGTAACGGAACCTCAAGAAATTGACCATTGCAGAGAGTTAGTAGTTGTTAACAGGCACGTATCGCCGTGCATGCATCTAATCGCTCAATTCAAAGTGTAGCAGGGATTTACCTTTGATTGATAACTGTGTTCAGATAGAGACGCTCCGCACAAAGAATGTCTGGTATCTGTTTGAATGTTAATAAAATCCATGCTTCCAGTTCGATTCGATTCAGTTGGGGGGCGCACGATGGAGCACACGTTACTTATTTTCGCGTTGCTGTTGATTGGTAGTCATGTCACTTTTGGTAGGGTGCCTGCAGATCAGCATCATAAGGATGGTTGCAAATTGGACCGGAAGTTGATCCAAGAAATTCATGGCTATCGACCGGTTGTGAATCGAATTTATGAAGAAATTGTGAATGGACGATTTGCCGGTAAAGTGTGGGACGATTTGGAAGATTTGAGCCTAACTTTTGGCGCTCGTTTAAGTGGATCTCCTCAACTTGAAAAAGCCATCGATTATGTGATGGAAGAAATGAAGCGTGATGGCTTGGAGAATGTTCACGCTGAAGATGCTCCGGTGCCTCACTGGGTTCGAGGAGAAGAAAGTGCTACTTTGGTGGAACCTTTCCCCAAAAAATTACCGATGCTAGCTTTGGGTGAATCTGTTGGAACTCCTGAGGGAGGTATCACTGCCGAAGTTGTGGTCGTTAGATCATTTGATGAACTTGATGCAATGGATTCTTCCGAAGTTGAGGGAAAAATCCTCGTTTTTGCACCGGAGTGGGTCAGCTATGGGGCCACTGTTCAGTACCGTGGCAGAGGACCAACTGAGGCGGCGAAAAAGGGCGCCATCGCTTGCTTGATTCGATCAATGGGGCCGATGTCGATTGGATCTCCTCATACCGGTGGAGTGAATTACGAAGAAGGCGTTAAGAAAATCCCTGCTGCCTGTATCACCGTTGAAGATGCTGAAATGCTGCTGAGGTTGAAGCAACGTAACTCTAAAATCACAGTTCATTTAGAGATGGGCTGCCAAAACTTTGGACTAATCACTTCGAGGAATACTATTGGGGAATTGCAAGGCACAGTTCATAAGAACAACTCAGTTATCGTGTTGACTGGTCATCTGGATTCCTGGGACGTAGGCCTAGGAGCAATGGATGACGGTGGCGGTGTGATGATTTCCTGGAAGGCACTGACCTTCCTCAAAGCCATGGGACTGAGACCGAGGCGCACAATGCGAGCTGTTCTGTTTACAGCCGAAGAACAGGGATACTGGGGAGAGCGCCAGTACTTTGAGGATCACCGAGAACACGCGGAAGAGGAGTTTGATTTTATTCTGGAATCCGATGCGGGAACTTTCGACCCCAAGGGGTATCAGTTCTCAGGCAATGAAGAAGCAGCTTGCATTTTCACCGAAGTTGCAAAGTAAGTAAAGTCTCAATTTTTTTTATTTAAAAGAAGTTTGTTCTAATGTCAATGTTTGTACGTATTTTAGACTGGTGGAGCCTTACAACATGAACTATTTGACCACCTCGCTACCTGCTGGGTCCGGAATTCGTTTCAGCAATAAAGGATTCCCCTATGCCTCTTTTATCACTGAGAATGATAAATACTTCTGGTATGTTGGTGAATGTTTATTTTTTTTTTTTTTGAAAAAAAAAAATCAAAATTTGTTTTTTTTTTGTATTTTAAGGTTCCATCATTCCGAAGGCGATAGTATGATGGTGGTGGATCCAAAGAGCTTGGATAAATGTACGGCAGTGTACGCGGCCACTGCTTACGTACTAGCCGATTTGAGCGTCTCGCTCCCGAAAACGGTTAATTTGAACTGAAACCACACGCGTGCGGGTCAATTGTTAAGTTTCTCAAAGCACTTGTAAATATGTTACCAATAAAATCCAATCTCATAGAAAATGCGGTTTTCCATTCGAAATTGGAAGAGCTCAACAGAAAACCTTACTTATAAGTTCGGCTATCTGAAGATAGATTAGTTCAGATCAAATAAGAAGGAAACTTCTGTTCCCATTCGAAAACTATCACGTTAATTGTAATTTTGATTGATTTATCTTTGCTACTTACTCGTCGTAAAATAATGAACTAAAGCCTTGGTTCTTCAACTTCGGCTGGTTATTAACTAGGGCAATCTTAGTCGATTGTTACACTTTTGAAATTTTTGTCCTTTTTTTTTATTTTATTTACAATTCGGTGTTATTTGTTATTTGTTGTGATAGCTTGGCAACACTGATCCTTCATTATATGCGAGTGTAACTAGAGAGAACAAGAAGAGGATTATTAATAAAGAACCTATCGTAAAAGCCACACGCGTCGTGTTTCAATCCCAACATTTTTGGCGACTTGAATGGGATTAAATTCGTTTTTTAACGGTTCTAAAAGTTAAAATGATTAAATTCGAGTGCAATTAATACAACTACGCGAGCGAATCCAAGATTAAATTCGATTTTAGTGTTCGAAATCGCAAAAGAAGGGTAGCATAACCTCAAAGTGAAAAAAAAGATGGATCCCTCCAAAGCGGCTCTGTTGCCGTTCGATGTTTCGGATACTGGTTCAACCGGAACCAGATGGACGAAATGGAAGAGATCGTTAGAGTTATTCCTTGAAGTGAATTGTATTGTGCTACCATCCAGAAAACGGTCGTATTTGTTGCATTATGCCGGGACCGAAGTCCAGGATATTTTTTATAATTTGGAAGGGCATGACGCGGTTGCTCCCTACGGCACAGATGTGTATCGAGAAGCTATTCGTTTGTTAGACAATTATTTCGCGCCATTAACGAGCATTCCTTTTGAGCGTTTCAATTTTCGGAGAATTAAACAACAAGATGGCGAATCTCTTGATAAGTTTATTCAGCGACTCAGAGACCAGGGACGTCTTTGTGGCTACGGTGAAGCTCTGGATATGCGTATAACCGAGCAAGTGTTTGACAATAGTAATTCGGACGCATTAAGAGAAGTGATTCTTAAAAAGAAGCTCATGACGGTTCAAGAGATCGCAGAGGAAGGTCGAATCTTGGAAACATTAAAAGTGAATAAAGAACTTTTGAAAAAGCCGACTGATGAAAACGCTATCGGCCTAGTACGAAGAAACAAAGAAGAACACTGCTATAGATGTGGTGAACAGGGCCATTTTGCCAACAATAAAAAGTGTCCAGCTATGTCGGAATTCTGTAAGAAATGCAACCGCAAGGGACATTATGCGAATCAGTGTAAAACAAAATATAAAAGTGCTGGGGAGCAATCGCGAAGCAAAAATAGGGTCCGACAAGTGAGATGTAGTGACAAATCGAGTTCCTCGGGATCTGACTCGGAAGAATCCGACAACCAGCTAGCTCAAGTATATGCAGCTGAGTTAGCATCGGACGTGGTGACGTGTTTCGTGGGGGGAGTCAAACTTAATTGGGTGGTTGACTCCGGGGCTCATGTGAACGTTATAAACCGGGAAACTTATAAACTGCTTCGAAAAAATGGATGTATAATGACCAAATCGGAGAGGTCATCTAAAGAACTGAAAGTGTACGGTGATGGAAGACTAAAAGTGTATAAAGTGATTAAAACCGATATTGCTACAAAGAGCAAAACAGTGCATCATGAAATCTACGTAGTAGAAACGAAAAGAGGAGCTAACCTTCTAAGCAAGAAAACATCGATGGAGCTAGGACTACTGGAGATCCATGGCGAAATTTTCAACATCGGGAAACCTTGTGAGCCATCCATTGGCAAGCTCAAACATGTACAGGTGGAGATAAAGATTGATAGTGCGATTCCTCCAGTTCAACAGTCCTGTCGTCGACTTCCAATACCGCTTCAACCTTTGGTGGATGAGAAATTGGAAAGCTTATTGAAGCAAGACGTAATCGAACCCGCACCTTTGGATATAACGTGGGCTTCTCCATTGGTGGTAACGCCGAAAGACGGTGGTCGAGATGTACGAATCTGCGTGGACATGCGAAAAGCCAACAAGGCAATTATTCCGGAAAAGCATCCATTGCCAACGTTCGAGGAAATAATGCCCCACTTGGACGGCTGTAAGTTATTCAGTAAAATAGATCTCGTGAAAGCATTCCACCAAATCGAGCTTGCTCCCAACTCACGGGACATAACGACCTTTGTTACTCAAGATGGCTACTATCGCTACAAAAGGTTAATGTTTGGAATGAAGGTCGCAGCTGAAATATTCCAGCGTTGTATAGAGCGAGTGCTAAAAGGGTTGAAAGGAGTCAAGGTTTTTATTGACGACATTCTGGTGTACGCATCAAGTAAAGGCGAACACGATATCCGACTGAAGGCAGTACTAGACCGACTAAAGGAATTTGGATTCACGATAAACGAGGCCAAGTGCGAATACGGAAAATCATCCGTTGTATTCATGGGTCACCTGCTATCAAACAAAGGTATCCTTCCATCGGACGATAAGGTGAGTGCCATTAAAAATTTTCGACGACCTCAAAATGCTACCGAAATGCGAAGCTTTCTGGGCTGAGCCAATTATGTCGGTAGATTCATACCAAATCTATCGACATTAAGCGCCCCACTTAGAGACATGACGATCAAAAACACGAAATTCCGATGGAATTCAGCAGCCAAAATTGCTTTCACACAAATTAAAGAAGCGTTAGCCAACCCAAAGCACCTTGCGTACTATGGCACCCAGTACCCTACGATATTAGTAACTGACGCTAGCGATACGGGATTAGGCGCAGTACTCCTACAGGTAGTAAGATCGAAGCCCAGACCCATAAGTTATGCGAGTAAAAGTCTTTCCAAAACCGAAAAAAAATACTCAACTCTAGACAAAGAAGCATTAGCCATAGTGTGGGCGACAGAGCGCTATGAAATGTATCTTCGAGGACTAGACTTTACGATCGTAACGGACCACAAGCCTCTAGTAAAAATATTCAGTGAGTCTTCGAAGCCAAACCAACGCCAAGAAAGATGGGTCCTCAGAATGCAATCTTTCCGGTACAGTATTGTTTATTCACCGGGAGAGACAAACATTGCCGATCCCTTGTCGCGTCTTTCCGAATGCGATATAGCAAAAACATTCGACAAACAAACAGAACATGTTTTAAGCGCTATAGTTGAAGTTACTAAACCAACTGCCCTGACTATGTCCGAAATCGTTCGTCAATCCCAGGAAGATGAACAAATCCAATGCGTGATGCGCGCATTGATAGATGGCGACTGGGACTCGGTTCCTAAAGGGTTTCTTCCATTCAAGACCGAGTTATGCTCAGTGAGAGACGTACTGCTACGAGCTAACAAAATTGTGATCCCAGAAGGACTTCGAGCCGGTGTGCTGGACCTTTCCCACGTAGGGCACCCTGGAAAAGAGAAAATGAAACGTCGATTGAGAGCTGCTGTGTGGTGGCCGGGGATAGACATGGATGTGGAGAAAAAATGCAGAAGGTGCGTAGAATGTCTAATGGTCAGCCTACCCAATAAACCAGAACCACTCCGTATTCGTGAATTGCCGTCAACTGCTTGGTTCCATTTAAGCGCTGATTTCTTAGGTCCTCTGCCAAACGGAAAATATATCTTCGTTTTGGTGGATCTGTATAGTCGATTTGTGATTGCTGAATTTATGACCAGAACTACTTCCGCCGATGTTATCCGCTTCCTAAAACAAGTCTTCACTAGAATGGGCCTCCCAACAGTTTTGACCACAGATAATGCGAAAAACTTTTCAAGCCAAGAACTCAAGGACTACTGCGTTGACTTCGGTATAAAACTGTCACACACAACACCTTACTGGCCAAGCGCAAACGGAGAAGTTGAGAGGCAGAACCGATCTCTGTTGAAGGTTTTAAAAATTAGCCAACAGAAAGGTACAAATCTGGAGGAAGCCCTACAGGAATACTTATATATGTACTCTGTAACACCTCACAGCGTGACCGGGGTTGCCCCCGCAACATTAATGTTCGGTAGGCGATTCCGTGATCTGTTTCCACATTGGAACGAAGTTGAAACCTTGGACGAAGAAATGCGCGATAGAGATAACATCATCAAACACCAAACGAAGGAGAGTCGGGACAGACGAGTGGGAGCCAAGGAAGCATCTATCCAGGTGGGAGACGAGGTGCTAATGAAAAACACGCTGCCAAGAAATAAACTGTCTCCAACTTTCTTGCCGACTCCTACAACAGTAACTGCCAAGCACGGTAGCTCTATCACCGTAAAGGCTCCATCCGGACAAGAGTACACACGAAACAGCTCACATCTTAAACTCATACCACGAACACAGGAAGAACGTAACTCGGTGTCATCGGATGCCTTTGAAGCTGAAGAGTGGAATAAGGATTCGTCAGGATGCAGCCGCTCCCGTCCAACGCGTATCACATCTGCACCTAAGAGGTTCGAGGACTACATCATGCAACCGGCAGATAGTGTCTTCGAATAAACAATATGAGATATGTTGTGATAGCTTGGCAACACTGATCCTTCATTATATGCGAGTGTAACTAGAGAGAACAAGAAGAGGATTATTAATAAAGAACCTATCGTAAAAGCCACACGCGTCGTGTTTCAATCCCAACATTATTTAAATTGAATTTTCATTCCAATTTTTTTCTATTTAAACTAGTTTCAGGACTCTTCTATTGAAAAATGAATGAACCACCCTAGTGAAAATTTATGTTAAGATTTAGATGCCTTATGAAAATTCAAATAGTTAATAGGTCGTTTGCAGCGATTAGTGGTTTATTTCATAAGGCAACTCTGAAACATTCCATAAAAGCCACCGATTTCCGAAAAACGGCTCAGCCCCGCAAAGCCAATGTTTGATCAAACTTTTTTTTTTTGAGATAACTTCAGATCTCGACGTTTTATGTATTTTAAATTTATTTGACATCCTAATTTACTTTTGATTTTCTCGATATCCATTGTCCTCCCTTAGAGGTTTAAGGTAAAAAAAAATATCGAAATTTTGAGGCACCCCCAAATCAAGTGTTTTTGAGCTAAAGTGTTCCACAGGTCAGTTTTTTGGGCCAACTAGCTAAAAGTAGGTATATGGACTGTTTTCTTTAAAAAATCGACACGCCCGACGTGTAAGAAAACAGATAGCTAAGGTTTGCAAGCATAAAATTTTAGAGAAATGTTTTTTGTCAATTTTTTTGTAATCAAGCAAAAACTCAAAGTATGTTTCTACATCGAAAATTAACAATCCATCTTTTTAATCACTATAATATAACTAATCACAAGTTTCAACGTTCGGCCGTAGACTTATCGGTTTCCCCCTTATCGTCACCATTCTCATTAGACTGTTTCGATTCAGCAGCATCCTTTTCCTGTCCCGTCAACATCGACTTATCGCTGCACATCTTCCGGACAGCACTCCGCATGGCCGATATGAACTTGATCAACGAGGTTTCCTCCTGTTTCACGTACAAAGCATGGGCCAGGAAGGGAACCTTCCTCAAACTACGTCCACTCAGTCCGACACTCATCTGTGCCAACATCTTGAGATTATTGATGGCAATCGTTTCTTTATGGGGTGCTATCTGAAGGAAATCAGGTAACGATACGTAATCATTGATAATTCCAACTTGAGACAGATCTTCCAGAGTTGAACGGTATATTTCATAAATAGCTCCCGCAGTTGGATTACCGATGTATTGGACTATATCAGCTCGATCTAGGAAGGCTAAATCGATGCTACCGGTCAGATTGGACGTGGCAAAAACGAACACATTCGGATATTTCCTTATTCTATCTAACTGGGTAAGAACCGCGTTGACAACCCTTATACTATCACTTGGTTCGTTGTTAGAAATGGAATCTCGTGCGAAAGCGATGGATTCAACTTCGTCCACCAGAACACAAACCAATGACTTTCTGTCTTGGCAGAGCTCATGAATCTGGCCAAACACTTTCTGAACCAGTTTTCCACTTTCGGAGAACCACTTCGAGAACAAACTGTGGCTGTTGATTTCAATCAGATGAGAGTGTGTGTAATGTTCCGTCATACGGATGGCCAATTTTTGAGCTAAGGCTTTGCACAGGCTAGTTTTGCCTGTACCTGGAGGACCATGCAATAGGACCAGCCTGTTGCAGGAGATCAAATTCGAGTTAACTCCCTTCCTAGAGAACATCATTGTGGTATAAACGAAGCTAAGCAAATCTTCCTTCAATCCATCCTCAAAGATTAAACTGCTCCAAAGCCCGTGGAATTCTCGAGCGGGCAACATCCAATGATTGGCTATCTGGATCTCCTCGCCGTCCTGTTGGAGCGTTTCCTCTTCCTCGAGACTCTCGTGTAGGGTGTAGGTGTAGGCCCGTAGATCGGTGCGAGGCGTAAATTCGTTCAATTCGCTGCATACCATCACGTCGACCACACTCGGACACTTTACTTCGAAAACGTGATCCTTGGCTAGTTTGACATTCTCCGTAAGATACAGTTGGATAGCTTGCATCAGCTCCGATTGGGTCACGCTACTTTTGAACCTGTTAAAGGATGTTGTGAGTTATCGTCGAAAAAAGAAATAAATAAAAATACTTACTGTTTAGAACAGGCAATTTCCAGTTCAATCGAATTTGAGCTATCCATTATTGGAGAATGACTTTCAATTTAACACGGAGACAATATAGAAAACAACTAATTACAGGACGGACTTTCAACAAATTGACATACGATAGAGTTATGGCGGTTAGGAATAATGGGAATTATCGGAACGGAATAATCAACGAGATTTGTGTTACACCGATGATTTTAATTCAGTTCATTTACACCGCCCAGTCTAGACTCTAGACACAAACCTATGATATTTGAAGCGTAGCGTTACAATAAAGTAGCGACTAAAACGCCGTTACCATTTTTGCGTCACCCTTTAAGCAGATACAAAAACCTAAATTGAAGGTGTGGAAATTCGCTAACATAACGCACACGATACACTGAAAGCAAATTTCGTGTTTTCCAGTTTAGTGACTAAAAATTCAATTAGGATTTTTTTTTTTAAATCTTCAATTTATTAAAACTTGAACATCTTTTTTTTACAAGCAGTGAAAAAACGAGTCCCTTATCTATGGCCAAATAAATTCTATGTGCATCTTTTTTCTAGAATTAGGTCGAATTTATTCGATTATTTAAACATTCAGAACTGAATTTTCAGTAGAAATTTGTAATATTATGGATAAGTAGGTATATTTATCGTAACAATTGTTTGCCAGAAAACGAGATTCTACATGAAAAATGAATTTTTAATAATTTTTCTCTTCATTTAAACGGCTTTAAATTAAGTCCTAGGTACTATTTTTTCTTCTTTGTTATATCGAATTATTTGGTTCTAGCGCTATTTGGGTTATATATGCATCTTAAATTATTCGGTCTTTTTAAATTACAATCGTCAAAATTGTATTCAAAAGATTGTAGTAACTTTTCAAATTCACACCTTGATTCTTTTGAAACTTTCATTCTATCCCACTTCACACGCTACACAAATTCGCGACAGAAAAAAGAACCTTTCTTCCTCAAATTTAGTTAACAGAAAATTTTAAAGCTTTCTTGTAGCTTTCAGTCTGTAAACAAAATTTCACTGACAAAATTGAAAAATTCGGGTTTTAAAAAGGGCAACAAATATCGATTAGAAAATTTACACGCCTGAATGTTAAACTTTTTTAGACTCGTTTATTTGAACATCTAAATGTCAGTTGATCATAGTTGCATTATGATCGAAAATTATGAACTTGAAACTTTCGAAAAATGGGAAAACATTCATCAATTTTTTTTAAATATATTTTGGATCGAGTTCTTTTTTCGCAGTTCTTGAATACATTCAAATTAATTTTAATTATTCTGTCTTAATTTGAACGACTTTAGCTTAAGTCATAGTTTTTTTTTTCTTATTTTTTGTCGAATTATTTGGTTCAAGTGCGATTTGATTTATTTAGATTTGTGCATCTCTAATTGTTCGGTCTTTTTCAGCTATTTAAACTACAATCGTGAAAATGATGAAAATTTAAAAGCTTTTTGTAGCTTTCAGTCTGTGAAAATAATTTCACTGAAAAAATTAAAAAAAAAATCGGTTTAAAAAAACGGCAGCAAATATCGATTAGAGAATTTAAACGCCTGAATGTTGAACTTTTTTAATGCTTGTCTATTTGAACGTCTAAATGTGAGTAGATCATAAAGTTGCATTATAATCCAAAATTGTGAACTTGTCGTTTTTCAGCCATCTCCTGGAATCAGGAATGCAAGACCGACAGGACATTATAGGTGTATACAAAACAGTAATGACAGTTGGATTGAGTTTTTTATCTCAACACACAGCTGAGATATTAAGAGTGGCCCACGTTTCCTCATGGCCCACGTTACCCCACTGTAGGGGAGAGATAATACATTTGTATTTCCAAAATGTGCCAGACTTGACAGATTAATTTATGCGTTTCAGAACTATGAAAATAATTTCATCACTTCACTTATAAGCTTAAAACACAATATGGTAAGCAAGCATGTAGAAAAATGACACATTTTATGCTGCAGTGCAACCAATGATTTAACAGATTACTCTTATAAACACCCTAATAATTTCTTGGAAACAAATTTGGAGACAAATTGTTAGATCTAAAATTACAATTAGATAAGAAGTGACAGAACAAAAAATCTTTGAGGGTCAATAGAATCACTGTGCAATGTGCAAAAGTAACTGGAACTCAGTAGTTATTTTCGAAATACTACAATAATTACTGAAAAATAACGGTGAAAAGGTTACAAATTCGACGTTTTTATTATCAAACATTCGGTAATTTTTTTCAGGATGTTCTGTAACTTTTACTGAAATTCGGTAGTTTTATCCAGATAACTGAATATTTTAATTAATTGTAATTTTTACCGAATAAACTGTGCACGTTACGTCAATAACTCTTTGGTAAAATAAATTACCGAATTCGTTGTTTCTCGGCTTGTGTAATCTGTATGTGATGTAAATTTCAATCCCTTCAAACCCTTGACATCTTAAAAAAAAAAAACAAACATTTGACGTACCTCGCATTAAATAAGAACGTGATCTACCGCGGACTTCCAGCCTTGGGCTATGACAATTCAGACGCTGGACGATTCAGCTTCTGGACCACCGTGGTGCGTGCGTGATCGACATTCACCTAAATCAGTTCGCGCCTTTCATCGTTAAGCGGGGGTGTCAAAAGTTGAACTCGGATGAAGATGATGATCAACCAAAATTTATTGCATCCCAAGCGGACTCACAAGGGGTAATTTTATTACCCCTTTGAGAGAATAACTGCTTCAGCTTCAACCACCCCCCCTTGTCTACATTTAAACTACACACGCGACAATCTCCTAAATCGCTCATTGTACTGCTAAAGATGTTGTTAAATCATGAACTCGCACCCGAACCGAGAATGAACTGCATCTCCATGCTAAAGGAAGACATCTAGAAATTTATGGGGCATCCATTTGGGAGATGCTGTGCGGGAGATAATGCGGAGTGACTTCAGTAACAATGCACATGCTGTGGCATGTAATAGAAGACTAGCCGTGGTTATAATAACCCATTCGTGAAGTCATGGAACGACATGTTTGTTATAATGGGACCTCAAACCAATTCAATGGGCAGTTTGTTATGTCTAGGATTTTTTCCCGCTTACCGCGGTTACCTCGATTTATTGAGTTGGCCAATCGATTAAGAATGACTAGAGTTTCGCTTAAGCCTAGTCCACACTAGGCGACGAATGATCGATTTTCGTTGCTTAGACGGAGTTTTGTTGTCTGTTGTTGTTGGAAACATGAGACCGTCTCATTGTCGTATTTAACGTTTCGTCGAAAGAAAATTTTGAAAAAATTAAGATAAGGATTATCAACAGAACTTTAACCTAACAAAAAAGATCTGAAACTAATGAAAAACCAAAATAAGATACAAAAAATAAGGGTTGAGGAGATAAGAGCATAATAAGCAATACTCTTTTCTACAAAAGTACGTATTTTCTTAAATAAATTTTCATGAGGATTGGTTTCGTTCTTCCTATATTTTTAATTTTTCACAAAAAAAAGAAATCTCCTTTTCATATTTACAGAGATATTTAAAAAAAAACCAGGTTCTCAAGTGACGAATATATTATAATTTTTAAGCACCACGAAATAAGCTTTTATGATCTTTAAATCATAGACCTATAGATCAAATATACGCACTTTAACATGATGTACACATTGTTTCTCAATTTTCACCATCATAAAATTTTTGATTCACTTTAATCAATTTTAAAACACATTTTTATTTAATTTTGTTGGCTCGGGACGAACAGAGCACTTTTAATCGGGGCATGATGAGCGATTTCTGTCGTATAACCTAGCAGCAAATTCAACTCGATGTAGTCAACTGAACTATAGAGCTACAGCTTGTCTAGTTTACACGATGTGGCCTATTGGTAAGGTGTCGGAGAGGTAATCAAAAGACTAGAGTTCGATTTCTGCTTGAGGTGTTTTTTTTCATTTACAATTCATGATCTTTTTTTATTTGTTACATTATGCGACTATTAGCATCATCCGCCAAACAAAGCACAAGAAACACAATGTATGAGCGTGTGTGAATTGTTTGTGTTCTACAAACAGACTTAGATTATTTTGTTATTGCTTTGTTTGATGAATCTACGACTCACCTGACATCATCGAGTTGAATTTGCTGCTAGATTCCCCGACAGAAAACGGTCATCGTACCCCGATTAATGGTGCTTATACTGCCCCAGTGAGGGGGAGGGGGGTGGGTGTTCTCATTATGCCCTACAGTGACTGGTTTTAAGCTTTTGGCAATTTTTTTTAAAATTTTATAAACGTTTTTATCTAGTTTTCAAGCTTCGACCAACTAGGAAATAGACTATATTATTAGTGTCTGAACACGAAACAATGATGTAATTACATATTATAGCTGTTTTTTATGAATAAATAAACGTTTTCCTTGAGGTGGCCATTATGCCCTTATCTCGCCTAACTGGAATAAAAATCAAGATAGGGCAAAACTTGCAACGTTTTTCTCGTTTGGAGCCACGCTCTAAAGAAATGTTATGCTAACCGTTTTTAACATGATGTTTGACAGCTCTACATGCTGGTGGTGACATCTCTCTGTAAAATAGCTTTATCCATCGTTCCATTGGCAGCGCAGCTGGGACAAGAATAACGAAAAATAAAAATAAAGATAAAATTTACCGAGAATAAAGTGATTTTTTTCCACCCAGCTTTCTCTGTAAATTTTACTTTTTTCAATTTACCTTAGCAAAACTTGAGACAGATCTTCCAGAGTTGAACGGTATATTTCATAAATAGCTCCCGCAGTTGGATTACCGATGTATTGGACTATATCAGCTCGATCTAGGAAGGCTAAATCGATGCTACCGGTCAGATTGGACGTGGCAAAAACGAACACATTCGGATATTTCCTTATTCTATCTAACTGGGTAAGAACCGCGTTGACAACCCTTATACTATCACTTGGTTCGTTGTTAGAAATGGAATCTCGTGCGAAAGCGATGGATTCAACTTCGTCCACCAGAACACAAACCAATGACTTTCTGTCTTGGCAGAGCTCATGAATCTGGCCAAACACTTTCTGAACCAGTTTTCCACTTCGGAGAACCCACTTCGAGAACAAACTGTGGCTGTTGATTTCAATCAGATGAGAGTGTGTGTAATGTTCCGTCATACGGATGGCCAATTTTTTGAGCTAAGGCTTTGCACAGGCTAGTTTTGCCTGTACCTGGAGGACCATGCAATAGGACCAGCCTGTGCAGGAGATCAAATTCGAGTTAACTCCCTTCCTAGAGAACATCATTGTGGTATAAACGAAGCTAAGCAAATCTTCCTTCAATCCATCCTCAAAGATTAAACTGCTCCAAAGCCCGTGGAATTCTCGAGCGGGCAACATCCAATGATTGGCTATCTGGATCTCCTCGCCGTCCCTGTTGGAGCGTTTCCTCTTCCTCGAGACTCTCGTGTAGGGTGTAGGTGTAGGCCCGTAGATCGGTGCGAGGCGTAAATTCGTTCAATTCGCTGCATACCATCACGTCCGACCACACTCGGACACTTTACTTCGAAAACGTGATCCTTGGCTAGTTTGACATTCTCCGTAAGATACAGTTGGATAGCTTGCATCAGCTCGATTGGGTCACAGCTACTTTTGAACCTGTTAAAGGACTGTTGTGAGTTATCGTCGAAAAAAGAAATAAATAAAAATACTTACTGTTTAGAACAGGCAATTTCCAGTTCAATCGAATTTGAGCTATCCATTATTGGAGAATGACTTTCAATTTAACACGGAGACAATATAGAAAACAACTAATTACAGGACGGACTTTCAACAAATTGACATACGATAGAGTTATGGCGGTTAGGAATAATGGGAATTATCGGAACGGAATAATCAACGAGATTTGTGTTACACCGATGATTTTAATTCAGTTCATTTACACCGCCCAGTCTAGACTCTAGACACAAACTATGATATTTTGAAGCGTAGCGTTACAATAAAGTAGCGACTAAAACGCCGTTACCATTTTTGCGTCACCTTTAAGCAGATACAAAAACCTAAATTGAAGGTGTGGAAATTCGCTAACATAACGCACACGATACACTGAAAGCAAATTTCGTGTGTTTCCAGTTTAGTGACTAAAAATTCAATTAGGATTTTTTTTTTTAAATCTTCAATTTATTAAAACTTGAACATCTTTTTTTTACAAGCAGTGAAAAAACGAGTCCCTTATCTATGGCCCAAATAAATTCTATGTGCATCTTTTTTCTAGAATTAGGTCGAATTTATTCGATTATTTAAACATTCAGAACTGAATTTTCAGTAGAAATTTGTAATATTATGGATAAGTAGGTATATTTATCGTAACAATTGTTTGCCAGAAAACGAGATTCTACATGAAAAATGAATTTTTAATAATTTTTCTCTTCATTTAAACGGCTTTAAATTAAGTCCTAGAGTACTATTTTTTCTTCTTTGTTATATCGAATTATTTGGTTCTAGCGCTATTTGGGTTATATATGCATCTTAAATTATTCGGTCTTTTTAAATTACAATCGTCAAAATTGTATCAAAAGATTGTAGTAACTTTTCAAATTCACACCTTTGATTCTTTGAAACTTTCATTCTATCCCACTTCACACGCTACACAAATTCGCGACAGAAAAAAGAACCTTTCTTTCCTCAATTTAGTTAACAGAAAATTTTAAAGCTTTCTTGTAGCTTTCAGTCTGTAAACAAAATTTTCACTGACAAAATTGAAAAAATTCGGGTTTTAAAAAGGGCAAGCAAATATCGATTAGAAAATTTACACGCCTGAATGTTAAACTTTTTTAGACTCGTTTATTTTGAACATCTAAATGTCAGTTGATCATAGTTGCATTATGATCGAAAATTATGAACTTGAAACTTTCGAAAAAATGGGAAAACATTCATCAATTTTTTTTAAATATATTTTGGATCGAGTTCTTTTTTCGCAGTTCTTGAAGATACATTCAAATTAATTTTAATTATTCTGTCTTAATTTGAACGACTTTAGCTTAAGTCATAGTTTTTTTTCTTATTTTTTTGTCGAATTATTTGGTTCAAGTGCGATTTGATTTATTTAGATTTGTGCATCTCTAATTGTTCGGTCTTTTTCAGCTATTTAAAACTACAATCGTGAAAATGATGAAAATTTAAAAGCTTTTTGTAGCTTTCAGTCTGTGAAAATAATTTCACTGAGAAAAATTAAAAAAAAAATCGGTTTAAAAAAAACGGCAGCAAATATCGATTAGAGAATTTAAACGCCTGAATGTTGAACTTTTTAAGGCTTGTCTATTTGAACGTCTAAATGTGAGTAGATCATAAAGTTGCATTATAATCCAAAATTGTGAACTTGTCGTTTTTCAGCCATCTCCTCCAGGAATCAGGAATGCAAGACCGACAGGACATTATAGGTGTATACAAAACAGTAATGACAGTTGGATTGAGTTTTTTATCTCAACACACAGCTGAGATATTAAGAGTGGCCCACGTTTCCTCATGGCCCACGTTACCCCACTGTAGGGGAGAGATAATACATTTGTATTTCCAAAATGTGCCAGACTTGACAGATTAATTTATGCGTTTCAGAACTATGAAAATAATTTCATCACTTCACTTATAAGCTTAAAACACAATATGGTAAGCAAGCATGTAGAAAAATGACACATTTATGCTGCAGTGCAACCAATGATTTAACAGATTACTCTTATAAACACCCTAATAATTTCTTGGAAAACAATTTGGAGACAAATTGTTAGATCTAAAATTACAATTAGATAAGAAGTGACAGAACAAAAAATCTTTGAGGTCAATAGAATCACTGTGCAATGTGCAAAAGTAACTGGAACTCAGTAGTTATTTTCGAAATACTACAATAATTACTGAAAAATAACGGTGAAAAGGTTACAAATTCGACGTTTTTATTATCAAACATTCGGTAATTTTTTTCAGGTGTTCTGTAACTTTTACTGAAATTCGGTAGTTTTTATCCAGATAACTGAATATTTTAATTAATTGTAATTTTTACCGAATAAACTGTGCACGTTACGTCAATACACTCTTTGGTAAAATAAATTACCGAATTCGTTGTTTTCTCGGCTTGTGTAATCTGTATGTGATGTAAAAATTTTCAAATCCCTTCAAACCCTTGACATCTTAAAAAAAAAAAAAACAAACATTTGACGTACCTCGGCATTAAATAAGAACGTGATCTACCGCGGACTTCCAGCCTTGGGCTATGACAATTCAGACGCTGGACGATTCAGCTTCTGGACCACCGTGGTGCGTGCGTGATCGACATTCACCTAAATCAGTTCGCGCCTTTCATCGTTAAGCGGGGGTGTCAAAAGTTGAACTCGGATGAAGATGATGATCAACCAAAATTTATTGCATCCCAAGCGGACTCACAAGGGGGTAATTTTATTACCCCTTTGAGAGAATAACTGCTTCAGCTTCAACCACCCCCCCTTGTCTACATTTAAACTACACACGCGACAATCTCCTAAATCGCTCATTGTACTGCTAAAGATGTTGTTAAATCATGAACTCGCACCCGAACCGAGAATGAACTGCATCTCCATGCTAAAGGAAGACATCTAGAAATTTATGGGGCATCCATTTGGGAGATGCTGTGCGGGAGATAATGCGGAGTGACTTCAGTAACAATGCACATGCTGTGGCATGTAATAGAAGGACTAGCCGTGGTTTATAATAACCCATTCGTGAAGTCATGGAACGACATGTTTGTTATAATGGGGACCTCAAACCAATTCAATGGGCAGTTTGTTATGTCTAGGATTTTTTCCCGCTTACCGCGGTTAA